>NC_083653.1:7021516-7211516 GCF_963576545.1 Limanda limanda | reverse complement strand
TGTAAAAATTATAGCATCTTAACAGCCATTAAACCAAAAGACAAATTATTTTTCGGCATTAAAAAAAAAGAGCTGAGTGATTTGCAGCGCTCGTTAGTTGGGCGTTACTCTATTAGGTTTCTGGGTATTACATCTAATGATGTCAACCTTTCCCTCATGTGAATGTGACTGTGCTCCAGCCCGTATTCATTCAAAGGGAAATGGTGCAGCTAAATCAACTATAAACTCTTTATAATGCTCCAATAAAACACAAGAGTCAGATTGAAAAAAAGTCACCTCTGGAGAGAGAAATGTGCATAACATCAACAATCTGCTGTGAAATGTGAAATGAAGAAAGTGACCTCCAGTCCCGCTGCTCTCGCCCGGCTCCCATTCATCAGCTTCCCGTCTCTACTAAAAGCAGGCTTCACAGCCGGTTGGCGCTCGCTCGCTAAAATATGTTCTGCTGGATGGACATAAGTGTCGATGAGGTGGTATTTCTCAGGCCTCTTGTCTTTCCGTTATCACAGGATGTGGAGCTGAGGAAAGGGAGAGAGCAGAGTGGGGAGGACTGGAGCCCTAAAGCATGATTTACTTGACCTCGCAGCGCTGGAACTCACGGCCAGAACCTCATTAATTCCCAGGGTCATTCTGTTCGGACATAAATTGGCAAAAAAAAAAAAAAAAAAAGGAACGCGTGGATGACTTCCAGACATACACCAAGAATTATGAAATCTCTGGCCTAACCCCGCCCTCCCGGCCTCTCCTCACTACCCACTCCAAAACCAAAGCATTTCCAAATCGCCCGACGTAAATCACGCAGGTCTGCTCGGAGGAGTCGCCTAATCCTGATTGGAGGGAGGGAGGCAGATGGAACGTTTTGTGCTTATTAGGCAGCAAATATGGCGTTTGTTTTATGTGATTATCCTCTGTGAATGATTTTTCACTCCCATCCATTCTGGAGCCTTGGCCTGTCTTTTGTTTGGGAAAAAGGAGCTGGAGGAACAGCAGGGTTGAGAGGGAAGCCCAATAAATTACACTAATGCACACATTTAAAGGGGTTCATATTCCCTCTGGCCTGTTATCAAGACTACTCCAGTGAGAATGTAAACTACCTCTCTCTGCCCCCCTCCCCAGGCTCAATATTTAATGTTATCATCCTTTAAAACAACTCCTCTGTTTATGTTATCACAAATAAAGGGCAGATCATTTCAACTTTTCTCACTATTTCATATTGGCTCCAGATTAGTCAGGCGAATAGTTCTCTAATGGTGCTGCAGGCCTCATTAATTCAAGGAGATAGACCCGGCATTGTATAAACACAGTGAAGTCCGGGCTGGTGAATCACACCTTCAGTTTATAGAGTCCGACAGAGGGGGAGGACGCTGCGTTGAGCCCACACAAGGAAAGCCCTGGAAAGGAAAACAAGCGTAATCCCGCCAGATAAAAGCAGGATTGTTTCAACGTTTATTTGGACACACAGTGCCTGGCCGAGGTTAGATCCTAATGAGACAGCAGCCTGTCCGGCGTGGATTCATCACCGCTGCATCGGGGTTATCACCCGCTGCCGTGCTCCACTACTTTTAATCAGGCTCCTCTCTGGTCACTCCCTATCAGCAGCAGTCCATCCCTGGAGCCGTCAGCATCCATCAGGAGCTACAGACAGACAGGGGGGTGGGGGGGTGGGGGGCGCGGCTGAGGAGTGCATTAGTAAATTATTGCCTAGTGGTTGAGCTTTAGTGTCTGTCATGTCGTTGAAAGTGAAGGGAACGCACACATAAACGCGCATGTGTGTGTGTGTGCACTTGCATACTTGGGACATGTATTTATGGGAGCGCAGATAGAGATGAGACATTGTTGTAAAAGCAGCAGACTGATGCACGAGGGAGATCGGTGCTGTGGAACCCTGCAGAGCTGTAAGTCAGGAACACATGAACGCAACACCTGTAAAATATAATACAACACAGAACAAAATCCTCTGATGCTTGTTGAATAAATACACACAGAGCCTGTTCTAAACCCTGCCTGCTTGGAAACGGGCTGTTCACTCGACCTGTGGTGATGTGCGTTTGAGCTTTATTTCTGTAACTGTAAAAGCGACATCTGATCAATTGGATAGGATTCTTTTTATAGTCAATGTTTGTCAGTTATCAAAACAGAGCATGCTTTATTACTGTTCACAAGTGTGGTTAATATATACAAGTTTGAATGATTTCCTATTTCCTACGTCTGAAGCAATCGACACAATCTTCAACCCCAATGTCACAACTTTTCTAAATAAATGTTGTGTCATGAGGCTCGAAGCGACAAAATGAACATGTGCTTTTTTACATGGCAGAATAACTGCAGAAGAGGATGTTGTTACCTTGATGTGAATTTGCACCTTTGACTCAGTCTGTGTAAGTCGTGAAATAATAAAATGAGATTATCAAAATGATCTGGGAGCGATCCCGGCCTTTGATTTGATCCAGTGACTGAGCGCTGCTGTGGTAGAAGAGCACACATCCGCACACGTCTGCAGACTGAACAAATACTTGCCGAGTTCATTTTTGATTAACGTTGAACGTGTCACGTGTCCAAATCACACTAGTTCAACAGTGCACTTCCTAAGGGCCGTTATGTCTACACAAGCTAAGTGTGAAGTCAATAACACAAACAGTTCTCAGACAGACAAGCAGAAGTTCCCGGAATAAGCAGATAGATATATGTGGTTAACGCATATCTGGGCCGTGCTTGTTTGAACTCAAAGTCAGTAACGTATGTTGTCAACTCGACCACTCAGACAAACTTATCTTCTGCACTCACACGGTCACGGTGTGTGTGTGTGTGTGTGTGTGTGTGTGTGTGTGTGTGTGTGTGTGTGTGTGTGTGTGTGTGTGTGTGTGTGTGTGTGGGTGGGTGTTCTGTCTGATCAGTTTAACTTTAAAAGTGATTTAGGGGTGTTAGTTTTACTCACCAGCGCGACGTGACCCGCTCCCACCTCATCAACGCGCCCCCACAACCCCAGACAAGCACATTAAAGTCACAACAGCTTTCCGTCTTGCTTCGTCACGATGACACGACGCGACTGTGCAGCCTCACGGCATCTTCGCCTGAGAGAATAAATAAAGATACTTTCCTCTCTTCTGCCTCCTGTTAAGTAAAATACACAAAGCTCCGACGCTGAGCAGGGCCTTAAATCACTCATTGTTGATGTTTAGACCAGTTAAGTCAATAATCTGAATCGTGTCACGGTGATAAGTGATATTGCAGGTTGACGTTTCTCTCTGGCGGTGTGAGCAGGCTTATTGCAAAAACATCAGCCGGGACCATGTGTTTTGAGTAACTGGCCCCAGGGGGGGTTGGAGAAAGAGCCTTGGAAGTAAAAGAACAATGTGCTAAATTACATTTTCTTCATAGCAAATAAATGTATCTGACACTTTAAGGTCGCAGAAAGATAATGTCAGTGCTACCGAGTGTTTGTGGAAGACGCTCAGCGTGAGACACTCAATGAGAACTGCTGGTTCAAGGGAATGATGACACTTTGGTCAAGTACACAATAGAGGTTGATAAGACAGTAAAGGGAAGTCTTCACAAATACACTGCACTGTCTGACCGCAGCAGCAATGTGATCAGAGTGAGATACTGTACTGCTTATCCGCAAATGCATCATCATTGCAGTAGCTTTATTTGCAATGAAGAAGAGCCTCGTGAAGCCACAGTCAGTCACATGACCTGCTGCTTGTCGAGCCAGACTGTGCTGGTTCATCCTCCTTCCTGTCAACTATTCATATTCACGTCAAACATATTGTTTCCCACTGTATGAGTTGTGCGTACGTTTTTAATTCCAGCTGCAGTTGCATACTTTCTTACACCTGTCTTCAAATTTTCTAAATTTAATGATTAACTAGAATCGCACAATCCTCTGCCAAAGCCCAACGGTCCCCTGAGGCTTCAACTAATGGCTCACACAGATATCAGTTCCCTAAATATGGGCTGATTCTTTTCATCGAGACCATGATCATCAAGTTTTGTTGAAATCTTTTCAATGGTCTTTGTGTAATCCTGTTGAAAAACACACAAACAAACAAACATACAAACAAGAAAACAAACAAACACACAGGCAAACACACAAACAAACTAATGGACAGGGGAAAAAAAAAATAACATCCTTAATCTTAATACTGCTTATTTGTTTTAACATAGTGAAATGTATTAAATATAAATATAAAAGTGTATTAAAAATTCAAATTAAATCATTCAATGTATATTATATAACGAATATTATACATTTCAGGTATTTTTGACTGTCACTGTATATTGTTGAATCCCTTTGTCAACCGTCCCAAAAATGCAGCAATATTGATCATCTTAAATTATGTGAGTGATTTTTAACCAACAATATCTTTGCTAGCTTTCTTAATATTTTATTTTCTGGTAAATTTGACAGTTTTTATGCACTTAAAGCCTAAATTATTTATACATTTACACAAATAGCAGATTAATCAATAACGAAAAAGACGTTTCAGTTACTGCAAATACAAACCAGCGTGTGAAATGACTAATTTAAATCATCCACCAGTTGGATAAATTGAGATGAACTAGACACGCATGCTCCTTTGAATAATGGGAGACGCACAATAAACCTGTTTCAGCTTGAGATGACATAGCATCTCTCCTATATTCCCCTGCACCATCCCATATAGACGGTAATTACAGGCTGTGTAGCATGTGTCTCTGTATCCGTCGTGCGGGCGGCCTGCGCTCCTGGCTGCCGAGGAGCTCTGCGTCCCATCACCAGCCCTAATGGAAGCCAGATGTCTCCGTCCGTGTCTGTTTAAGGCTCATAATCAATAGGCCCAGTCGCAGCAGCTCTGACTTTCTCTCCTCTCCGACAGCTTGTTATGAGGGGATCTGTGAAGGAATGGCGTGTCTGTGCTGGAAGTGTGTCACGAGTGAGATTAACTAATTGGATTCCCCACATGAGCTTTTGTTTGGAGGAGCGGGGGGGTGGGTGACGGGACGATGTGTCCGGGTGCGAGGGAAGAGGGGAAGTGATCCCCTCCCTGGAGCCTCAGCAAGCCACACAACACTGCAGGCTTGTTCCTCCACGCTGGGGCTCCAAGAGTGATGGAGGGAAGGGGATTCCCATGCAAAAAAAAAAAAAAAAGAGGAAAAATCCATCCAAATAAATAACGGTGAAGGGGCACTTGAAGTAATGTAGTGCATCTCCACTTCCTGTGGCTGTTTCCTGCAGGGTCACTTTATATCTCAATCCGCGAGCCGGTGTCGGGGGAAGCATTATAAAGTCGGTGACTCCAGGGGAAGGTGGGGGGGTTTGAAGGGGGGGGGCCGCAGGAAGAGGCAGAGGTGTAGTGATTGGAGTGCGCAGGTCGTGACCTCTAACTTGTAATGATCACCTGATGGATGCTGGGAGCCCGAGGTCGACTGCGTGTCAGCGGAGAACAAGGAAGTAGAGTCACGGTCGCATTGATGTATTCCACCACTGTGCTGTGGTAAACACTTAAAGGTCCAGTGTGTAGGATTTAGGAATCTACTGTTACAAGATGAATGTAAAATAATCCTAGTGAAGTTTTTATGAGTGTGTTTTATCGAAATCGTACAATTTTTTGTTTTCTTTACCCTAGAATGGGCCCTTTATATTTAAACACTTTATATTTACATCGGGAGTGAATCCTCTCTACGGAGGCCGCCATGTTTGTTACAGTAGCTCAAACTGGACAAACACCTTCTGAGTTTTTATGACAACTGAAGGCTACCACAGGTTCTTCTTCATGTTTGGAAGGGAAGGGTGAGGTGAGGGGTATTCACCTGCAACATGCAACTTCACCACTAGAAGTCACTAAATTCTACACACTGAACCTTTAAAACCAAACCTGCAATAAATAAAACTCACCATTTTTCCAGGGGAATAATAATTCATGTATGTTGATGAAAAGCAGTGGTGGGAAGTAACAAAGTAGAAATACTTTGTTTCTGTACTTAGGTAGATTTTTCACATATCTGTACTTTACTTGAGTATTTCTTTTTTTCTTTTCCTGACGACTTTTTACTTTTACTTGTTACATTTGAACAAAAATATGTGTACTTTCTACTTCTTACATTCCCAAACTGGCTCGTTACTCTCTCTCTCTCTCTCTCTCTCTCTCTCTCTCTCTCTCTCTCTCTCTCTCTCTCTCTCTCTCTCTCTCTCTCTCTCTCTCTCTCTTTCTCATCTCGGGTTCAAAATTTGTAAAACCATACATTATATACATTATATTCATATTGTTGTTATAATTTTTCAGTCAGTTGAGATAAATCTTGAGGAGAAACATGTTGGGTTGTTTTGTGTCTGTATAGACCTACTATAAAAAGCACTTTGCATTTTTAATGTTGGTACTTGTACTTTTACTTTTGATACTTAAGTACATTTCAACGCCAGATACTTTTGATACTTGAGTACTTTTAATATGAGCTACTTTAAGACTTTTACTCAAGTCATTTTCTGACGGGTGACTTCTACTTTTACCGAAGTCACTTTCAGGTAAGATATCTGTACTTTTACTCAAGTATGGCTTTCAAGTACTATATACACCACTGATGAAAAGTAAATTTTGTATATTCAGGAGATTTATATATGAGTGTGGAAAATTTGGTGCAGCACGATTGAATTGAGTGTTGGGCCTTGGTTGCTAGTTGCTACTGATGGTTCAGGCTAAAATAATATCCAAGTTGTAATAAGCTGGAATCATTATTTATATTTACTTAAAACAATTGCCGATCAATGACAGTTTTGGGATGAATTCCACTCAGTTGCAAGAACTTCATATTATTGGTTCAGTTGAGCGCAGCAGACTACATCTGTCCAGGTTTGAGCACAAACTGATATCTAAACACTCCTCATATAGAGCCAGCAGCTCCGTTCCTGATGAGGACCACTGGGAGGGGAGCAGCCGATCTGGGGTTGAGGCCTCTGTCCGTCCGGAGTGGGAATGACTCCATCTCTCCCTGATAAAGGCAGCGAGCTCTGGCGACGCTCAGTTAACTTTTATAGTCAGATATGCACAGACGATTGGGCCAGCTGTGCAGTGTCATATATTCCTAAACAAACCCTGCAGGAACCGAACTCTGACCCCCTGCACATATGGGTTACACGGCTCGCACTTGTTCGTGCACTTAAATGCGTGCAAACATTACGCGCACATGCACACGCCTGCAGAACAAGAAAGTCACAGTGAGCTCTGCACGAAAGTTTAGACTACGTGACCCTTGTTAAACCAGGATAAATCACATTCTCCGTTAAAGAGCATTAAAGCTACAGTCTTAGAAAGGGCTTTTCTGTAACCGCACACATGCAAATAGGGACATTAATTACGATCTGCCACCCGCATCTGAATCTGCTGTCTGCTGTGTCAGTTAAAGGGAAGTGGGAACAAAGGATGTGAAACCGAGCCTCACTTTCTATAAATCACCTGTTGACTCTCACTTGCACAGCTCCCCTCCGGTTGCTGTGGCGATGAGCACACGGCACACGGAACTGTTTCGATCAAACGAGCTGTGTAACACACACACACACCCCCCCCCCGTCCCATCCCCCCCGCAGTTCTCTCTCTCTACCAAAGCTCTGTTTATTTTGGAACAAGAGCAAGACAAACCCAAGTGACGTCTTATTTATTTTCCCGCTCTCGGCCTCTCCTCCCCTCAACAAGCCGGAGTCGTGAAGAAGAATTCCTCGCTGATCCATCAGGATCAGTGCAAAGTGTGTGTTCTCCGGAGCGTTGACATCACACACACCCACACACACACACACACACACACACACACAGGGATATAATGAAGTGTGACCAGGTCTGATGCTACAACACAGGGACATAATGAGAGGCACTATCAGATAAAGGGCTGTGAGCAATGGGCCGAGTGACAAGCTTGATTGTGGTTTGTACCTGAGGTGGTCTGATTGTGTCTCATGACTTTTAAAGTGTTTATTAAAAGTCCTGTAGTGATAAAAAGTACGTTTCTGTCAGAATGTTCAGGTCGCTGCTCTATACCCTCATTTCTTGTTCAAGTCATTTACATTGTTTTCTGCAGAACTTCAATATCACTTCTTGGAAAAGTTGCACAGGTCAAACAAAAACATGTGGTACACTCGTCAACATTTTTCTCTCTAAATGATTAAATCTGATTTGATAAAGCCAGAATACGTGTTTCGATGACTTGACATTCACTGAATGAAGAGGCAAAAAACCTTGTTAAGTCATTTAGCCAACGTGCAGTTCATCTTGTTATTCAGTGAGTGGTGTTTCGCTTTAGCTGTTCTCCATAAAACAGCATCTGCGAGCCTCGATAAGCACCGTAAAGGGGAAATGAGGAAACCTCAGGCTAAACTCAGCAGACTCACCATTTATCTTCAGAGGGGCCGGTGCAGGTGACCCCAGCTGCATTGTGGGTCAGGTTCTGCTGAGACTGTGCCACAGTGTGTGTCGTGCAAGGAAAAACAATAAAAACATCACACAGGAATTTACTCAACTAATACATTTTATATAATCTATATGCATATAACAAATCAACGACAATACAAAAATAAAAAGAGTATCCTGTGTATTATAGGATCCTGAATGTGTATAAACACACAATACTGTTTGTTTTCAGTATCGTGTATTCATTTTATGAATACACAAATACACAAATATGCTCTACAGTATATTTATCTTATTAGTTTTCGGTCTCTACGTCCTTAACTACTTTATTATTGCAAATACGCAGCATCCTGCAAACGCTTTTCCCTCAATTATACTCTTATAACACGTGTGAATCAGGAATCTATTATTACCTGATCCCGCAGCTCCCCTCAGCTTTACAGAGCTTCACAATGACTTTCAGTTCATTGTTTAGAAATCTGCCCCGACAACTTTACTGTTTTGCTTCACTCTGCTTGCTCTCATGGTGTCATTTCAAGCTGCAGGCAGCTGTGTCCGAAAGAAAAAGCTCTAAAAGTCCTCTGTATGTCTCTGGCACGACACCCAACAGATGACAGACACGGTTCAGTGAATAGCTGGTGATTTTAGCAGCGAAAGAGCCTGATATTCCCCTCAGGAGTCGGTGGAGACCAAAAACCGAGCAAATAGAAAGTAAAGAATTGATTTGTTTAGCAGAAATGGGACTTATGTTGTTCTGTAAGTTTACCTATAAGTTCACATTGTTACACCCTTGACCTTAAGTCGGCTTGTTTTTTGTTGTTTTTTAACACTTTTTTAACTTTATTTAAATTTTCAAAGTAATTGTTAATGTTAAGTTAAATTTCAATGCAGTGGGGAGGCTTAAGATGAACCAGCTTCAACAACACTGACTTTTAATAGGGCCCATGGTGCCTGTTCTTGCACAACATGTTGGTGAATGGGTACGATCTCTTGTGAGAGGTTACATAGTGATACTCAGCCCAACAAGTTCAAGATCAAACTGCAGATAAGTTTAAAAAATGGTTTTCGCCTCTGATATTCAGCGGGTAACTTCAGGTACCCCGACTGGAGTTTGGTGTGTTTGTTTTAGTGGCAAGAAACCAGGTTTCATGAGGTTTGTGTAAACTCCAGTCAAGCGACTATGATTTCTGTACATGAAAACCACTTAACCACTCGGACTCGCAGCCCAACAAAATTAATTAGCACTTGCGGCTGTAGTGGCCGCTGTTGCTCAGTAAAAGTTACATAGTGCTGCTTTAAACGTTTCTTTACAATGTATTTTTTGAGAACAGGCCCATGTGAAGTGACCCGACTTTGAAATTTGTACATAAACCATGAAATGTAACCTCATAACATGATATTCTCATCTCTGAGAGAAGAAAACAATTTCACGCTGCTGAACGCCAGCTCTGAGGTCGAATGTGCGAGCATCTCTCTCATTTGCACACACACAACATCGACTCCATCTGATGGCCGGACCCAGCGTACGGTTGGTTTGAAAAGCCGCAGGCAGTTCACCCTGATTTCAGAGAGCAGAGTGAAAATTTGCTGCTGATGACAGATCATGTGAAATGAAAGTACTTTTTACATCCTCCCATTTGCGTTTGCATCTCAGCGGGCAGCCAGAGCTCGGCCATAATCCCCCTCCCAGTGTGGACATCACTCAGTGAATTCAGCCTCTATGGAAACGGGCAGGCGGTCGGACCGCTGCCATTTCACGGCCTTAATTAATACCAAACCTCTGCACCCTTCACAAATTACAGCGTATACCGCACAGCGCTGGCGCAAGACAACAGTCTGCAGTCTGCAATAAAACGGTTCCTTCACGGCCACATTAAAACGCAGAGCGGTAGGTCAGAGGACTTCTAGCTTATAACTGATTACTGTTGGCCATCAGCTCTGAGTGTGCAGGCTGTATATTATTTGAGAAGGGTGGTGAAAGAGATCTTAAGCAGCGCTGTCCAGGTGGCAGATTCTCAGAGGGATCCTCCACTGTGAGAGCCAACCAAGGACAACCAGCGGAGCGTTGGAGTTTGGAGGGGGAAGGGAGGAGCTGGCCACCCCACAGTGCCCCGCAGGCTGCGGTCTGCAGCCAGTGCAGCAGTAGGTAACTCTGGAGCCAAGGTGGAGTGAGAAAGGAAGGGAGGAAACTCAGAGAGAAACCATGAAAAATGTGGAGCATGAAAATGTCTCCCTTGGTTTATGGCAGCGCTGCCTGGCTTCCAAGAGAAACACATCTTTAAATTTAACTTGAGATGATTTTTTCCCCCCCTCCTCCTCCTCCTCCTCCTTCTCCTTCTTCTTCTTCCACTCCCAACTGCTGGCAAGGGCCTGGTTTTGAAAGCAAGGCCAAGATGCTTGGAAACTGCGACCATGTTAAAAAAGCACTCAATAATGTGGCTTTTTGGAAATGTGGCGACAGCTTCTGTGTGAGGAGCTCAGCTTTCAGTGTTGGTGAACATGTTTGGTACGTGTGCAGCTGCAGAACAGTCCGCTCTATAAAAATCTCAGGATTTACACGGCGATGGTGTATTTACTGAAGGTAAATCTGAAGTGGAGGGGGAATAACGCTGAAACAGTTAATTCAGTTACGTATTCCGCAGATTCTTCTGGGGATATTTCAATTTCGCACACAGTCCATTAAACATGAACTCTCTAAAGGCACTTTGGACAACGTGCATTTCACTCGTTCCTCGTTGTAACTTCAGACCAACTCTTTTCTAATTCTGCTCAGGGAGCATAACAACTGCATTTGGCATAAAAGCCCATAAATAAAAGACCTGATACGGGTTATTTCAGTGAATTGGATTAAAATGACGGGGCGGCTGGAAACACTTTGGCCTCCTATCAAATTGAAGGTTTGTACCATGTAATAATATTTTGCTAGTCTCAGGAGGAAGTCATCTCTCATGCCGATGATTCAGAGCTCATTTGAGGAAAGAGCAGCCCAGCCAATCTCATAAATCAGCGTTTGATGGAACAAACATACCTCAGAGGGAAACAGAGCATCGACAACCACTCCTGTGCTTACAACGACTGAATAAAATGCCCCAGCGATGATGAACACATCTTTTTGGGTGTGGAGCTGACACCTCGGAGTGCAGAATGCCATTAAAAACATTAATTTATAGAGGTTTAAATGCTGTAGGCGAATAAAGCCAGGGTATAATTTAGAAACACATTAAACCACTTTGAAAAGCAACTACTGTACAATTTTGAGATACTTGTTCTTTGCTCTAGTATTTTCAGTGTCTGCTAGGACTTTTACTGGGTTGCTTTTACAGCTGTATATATTTATGTATATGATTAGCCTGATTTTACATTGAGAAAATGGCTTCTAACATATGGTTGTTGTAAGATAAAATACACAACAACATAAAAAAATGTTCAAAATACACAACAACAAATTCATTTTGTCAAAATATGTGATGCAATAAAACATTACCTCATGTTCAGTTATTTAACACAAAACTAACAAATAATTTTACTTTTAACTGGTAATGATGTTTTTCTTTTAAATGCTATTCTCATATTGTTTAGTACAACTAACAACACATTTATTTTTTCAGTGGATTTTCTTCATCCACTATAATGCCCATGTTGTACTGAATCAAATCCGTAAAAAATCTAACCAAGGATTTTCTAGAGTGCATGTAAAATTAGCTGACAAGGTGCAACATTAAGAATAAGAATTAAAAATATAATATATCACAGGAGACATTCTGTCTGCAACTGTCACATGTTACTCTTAATGTGTGTTTTAAAGGTGATGTTGAGTATTTCTACGGCCTCATATTGCCAACTTTGGAAAGTACATTTAATCAAGTGTTGTTCACTTAAGATATTGACTTTACTTTTTAAATCCACTTAATTTCCCATTTTGGAGGAAAATATTGCAGTTTTTATTAGCGGAGCCATTAAATTAGCAGATTAAAACACAAAATTGTATAACGCATTTACGACTTTACAGCAACAACATCAGAGAGCTTCTTAAGCATTTGTGAATGATAATCCAATAATTTGATATAAACTAATATATTTCAAATAGGAAAAAAAGAATCGTATGATGAGGAGTATTTTTCCTCGAAACGACTCAATTAAATTCGAAAATATTTTTGGGATGATCATCATCATAACAAAAAAGATTAAATAAGATAAACCATCTTCACACATTCTACATTTGTTTACTGCAGTTTCTCAAGCAGTTGTTGAGTTATGGCTTAGCCTCTCCCCCCCCCCCCCCCTCTCTGCTGATGCATTAAGGCAACTGAGGAGAAATCTCCATCAGCCTATCAAGCAACTTCACAGATAATGCCTCAAAGCGCTGGAGACGTCACAGCTTTTAGTCCCGTTAATCCCTCAGCCGCCACAGACAGAGAGCCCCTCCCCTGCTCTCACAGAGCCCATTTGTTTTACACAGTTACTTTTTCAAAGTGTTAAATATTGGCGAAATCTGCGAGGCTGGTTTGTTTTATGGGTTACCCCGTCCCGGGTTGCCAAGGGGGACATATAGGACAGCTTTTAATGGAGGCGGAAAGGCTGACATTAAATACCGGCCAGATGGACTTTCTCCTATCC
The DNA here is from genome assembly GCF_963576545.1 of Limanda limanda. Taxonomy (NCBI): domain Eukaryota; kingdom Metazoa; phylum Chordata; class Actinopteri; order Pleuronectiformes; family Pleuronectidae; genus Limanda; species Limanda limanda. The sequence continues at coordinate 7,198,524 of NC_083653.1, read as the reverse complement.
TGCTCATAAAAGTTCTTAGGACAGTTCACAAATCAAGGCCTCTCAGTATTATGTTAAGCGTTTGGGTTGTTATTGTTATTGTACATTTGCAAATACTAATGTAATTTATCGCTTTTCAGGCATAATTCGAGACTTAACCCACCCAGACATTTAATATGTATAAGCATTTAACAGTTAATATTAAGTTGATGAAGTGCCTGGTGCTTTTACTGCCTTCCATGGAAACTGGCTTTCATAACTCTGACAGCGTTTTCATCCAGCGTGAATCAAGGAGTGGAGATTAAGACGAGTGCCATCTACTTCATAACCGTTTCACGGGCCCAGGGCTAGTTTACGAGAGGCAGCGCTGGTGTTTCAGGGGTAAAATATCTCCTGTGTGGAAAGGAAGCAGAAGGCAGCAGGTATACTGTAGAGTCAGGCCAGAGAGGGGAAAATGAAAAGTGAAATTCAAGATGCGAGGCTAAAACGGAAAAACGGCAGCTCTCTGGGGGTCAGTCCTCTTTCCGGAGTAGAGGAAAGTGGACCCCGTAGTAGAGAGTTAGCGGTGGTCCAGGTTTTTGGGTCAGTCACTATGATGTTGCTGTTAACATCACAACAAATACTAGAAGGTTTTCCTGCCTGAGATGTAATGATATCTGTGGAACTTATATCAGGAATAAAATAATAACTGAGTTGTGTTTAGCAAAGTACTGTAACAAAATACATTATAAGGAAGTTCTATTTACAGGCACCTGATCATATCTGTACTCCCCTACTGGTATATTGTACTCTACTTTATCTACTCATCAGTGCATTAATGTATGATAAATGTACATATTTGTGTACACCATGATAGGATCCAGTGATCCAAAAACTATTATTCTATAACATTTAGCTTGGATGTGAATTTATCAGTAATACTGATCCAAAAAAATAATAATATTTAGCAGCACTAGAAGAATAAGAGTATTTTAACTTTCACCTTTTTTTCGATGATAATACATTTATGTACTGAAGTATTTTTAAACTGTGATGCTGGTAAATTATCTTCACACGTATTTTCTGCTGATCTGAAATTAAACTTGTTAAACTGAAGAGAGTGTCACCAGCAGTGGAAGGAGTATTCAAATATTTAACTGGAGTAAAAGTAGTAATACAACAGTGTAGATAATCTCTGTTACAAGTAAAGGCCCTGCATGTCAAATGTAAAAGTTAAAGTAATCAGTATGCTGAGTGGCCATTTTTTTGGAAATAAAATATTGTTTTATGTTATAGTTTAATCATTAATAATATATCACATTTCTATACTTTATACAAAGTAACTAGTAAGTCTATGAGTTTGGTCGGAGTAAAATATGTGTTTCTGACAGTAAGTGAAAATATGTAATAAAGGGAATTACTATAGAGTCATTTAAAGCTGTAAGTACATTGGGCTACTTGAGTATGTGAGTTTCCACCATTTCCTGACACTGACACACAGAACTAAAACTAACTTTGACAACAACAGGACCAATAGATGGAAGTTTATTGAAACAATATCACAGCATTTAGACCTAAGAATTAATGTAGAAATTGTAATCGATATAAAAATTAAATTAAATAGAAGGTACCTGTTTCAAACAAAGTAGAGACATACATTTTGTCTGACCAATTAATAAACTCCCTCTTAGTTGTCTGGTTCACGATGAAATATTCACGCACTCTGTATTTCTAATATCTTGAGTACGGCCCTGCTGACAGGACCAGGTCTGCATACAGAGAACTTTTACTTAGTTATGTACATAAAGTAACACTTTGAACGCAGGACTCTGAGTCTCTTTACAGTGCGGTGGCGCTGCTGTGACTTCAGTAAATGGCCCGCGTGTTTCAGTGAGAGCTGCTCTCAGCTTGTTTTCCATCAGGCTTATTTTTCCATCAACAAACCTCTTAATAGCCGAGGCAGGCGTGGTGTATAAAAGCTTAGAGTGACAGACTAACTCAAATATGATTCATCAAATTCTCTACAAGGTCATTGGAGCTCTTGAATAAACACATACAAACACATTAACATATATTACTGCACTCAGACTTATCTCGCACAATCTCTATGTTGTCCGCGCGCCGGAGGAATTTTCTGGAAACGTCAGTGATTTATTTTGCACCAAATATACTTTACACAGTGCAACAAGTTTAACAGTTATAATGATTACGTGGGAATAAATATTGATTAAAGTTTTTAAAAAAACTGTGAGAAATTTGGCCTTGAAGAAAAGCCATGTGAGTGTTATTCCAGATTTATGGAGGACTTGTAAATTAGAATTACTCTCACAGACACACACACACATATAGAGCTAATGCAAAGGGAGGGAGTGTGTCATGACATCATGTCATTAAACATCCTTAAGCAGCTTTTGTTATGCTGCACATGTGAGTTTGGTACAAAGTGGATTCCTCCTATCTGGTCATCTCTGAGCTGACACCATTCACTGTCCAGATAAGGCTGATTGAAAATGACACTTTCAACACTGCAGCATCCTGATTTCCGTGTTACTCATAACCTCAGAAAAGACAAAGTGATGTGGAATATCAGAGCTTGGAAAAATGACCGGAGAGGGAGGTTATGAGCAGCACTATAAACGGAGGAGATGTTGATTGTATCTTTGTCTGGATACATAAATTATACCCATCCGGGTCGTCTGTGCTATCTGGAGCCAGCAAATGTATACAGACTATAAACTACCCTCTTCATCTCCTCCTTCTTGTTCTTCTTCTTCTTATTCTCTCGCTCTCTGTGCCAGAACTGCAGCGTCCTCGGGAGAAATGAATGTGCTGATGGGAAAAGAGCTGAAGACATTGACATTCATCATGGAGGCAACGATTTGGACGACTTGTCTGTTGATTGTATTTACTTTGTCTTCAGTGATCAAAACAATAATGGGTTTAAGTTCACAGACAAAGATTAAACAAAAGAGGATTCAAACCAGAGTCCTGCAGGAGAATCCTGGGATTTATGAATCTGCAAATGATTTGTGTTTATTTGCCTTTGTGGATGAAACCAGTCGTTTTGGTGAGCGGCTGCTTTTATCCATTTGTTTTGTTTTATGGTCATATGCAACATCTTGATTTCCTATTTGGGTCGGATTTTAATGGCTGCTGGCTCTTTTTATTCCATTTTAAATGTAAAAATAAAATAAAGATAACCCGTTTCAAATTAAATAAATTTTTTTAAAGTGGATATTTTAATACCTTGCTTATATTATACTCAATCATCATGAGTTAGTGACTTGCAAATTTAGAGAAGGCTTACATCAAAGAGGCATACTTTTACATATTTTATTAGATAGTTCTTATTTGTTGATCTATAATTGTAATTTGTTTTTATTGATATCCTGATACTGCTGTTTTAAATTAAATGAGTGAGGTGTTGAGTGTTTTGAAAGGCGACCATAAATAAAATGAATTATTGTCTTTATACCAACAACAACAATTATAATTTTGATAGACATGCTACTATGAATAACAATAATAATAATAACGATTTTCAAAGTAAGAAATATTTTATTTACAATATTTTCAGTGCAAATTATTATTAACAAAATAACACAATATACTGTATATCCAGACCAAAAACAAACAGGGTACATGAACACTGCCGATGTGAAGCTCTGAGATTTCATTAATAACGTGAAACAAAGTGGCTCATAACCTAAAAAGTAAAATTCACAACAGCACATTTTCTTTTCCTTCACATGAGGAGACACAGAAATCTGATGGACCGAACTAATCTGTGGGTTTAGTCTCACAGAGAAAATAACAAACAATGAAGATAACATCTAATAAAAATGAACAAATGAATTTGGACTATTTTCCTCGTGTGTGGGTTAAAATAATGAGTCACGTTAAATAACGATACAGGTTGACTCCTCTGGTTCACAGGATTTAAACGCGCAGGCCTGGGTGTGTTTGTTTATGTTTGTTTTTTTTATCATCACTGTCGTTCTTCTCTCGCAATAATAATAATAATAATAATCAAAACCCTTTATGTCTTTGTCCATCACTTTAAAAACCTCCAGGCTTCATATTAGCACCTGAGAGGAGGCCGCTGTGTCTGTGGCCGTGGCCGCCGCCGGGGCGCTGCAGGCCGGCGCGCCTCCGCTGATGATCACGCTGGTTTTATGGAGCTCGGAAGCGTCCAAGTGTCCGTCGGAGTTCTCCTCCTCCGGGGCCTCGTCCGAGTCGCACTCGCTCCGGCCCTCAACGCTCTCACACTCGGACTCCTCCGGCTCTTTGGGCTCCCTGCTGCCCGCCTCCGACGCGCCCTTCTCCGGCTTCTCGTCCTTCTCCTTGTCCTTCTGCGCCTGGGCCTCTTTGGAGTGTCTCCACTTCATCCGCCTGTTCTGGAACCACACCTTCACCTGCAGACGCACATCACACACACAACCGTTTTGTTCTGTGCACATTCAGACATCAATTCAGTGGCGTTCAGCTGCAGGTCCATGCATTTAATTTCCCTCGAATCCTGCTTTGTTTTCCAGTCAAATATATTGGACTTATAATAAAAACAAACTGGTCACAATGCTTCTAAAACTTCAATTTGAATTGTAATTATAAAAAGTTTCACACTCTATATAAACTTCCACCAAAAGCTAAAAGTGCCCTTTCAATATTTTGTATCTAACTTTTATTTATGAGATGTGAACCCTATTTTGCATGGAAAACAAAACAGCAGCATAAACAGTGCAATACAATTTATTAAACACGTAAACACAACAGCAAAGTGATTTAAGAATGAGTTTAATGCTTTAACTAACATGGTAATAATTCATAATTAAATTTGAGAAGTTCAGTTTTCAGCTATGACGTTATTGGCGACACGTTTCCTGGTAAAATGAAGTGACAGTTTACGAGATGTAAACAAGAGCTGCTGGCTCATTGCTCAAGATGAGGGGGAGAGCTGACCCTTGCTGCTCAGACAATCAAGTTGCACCATCCATGCATGGTGACATATGCCTTTAAAAGCCTCAGACAATAGCTCTAATATCTTTTATCCGCTCTTATTCATTCTTTATTCTAGATTTAGATTTCTGTCCTGGTTGAATCTATACAATTGTGTGTTTTGCTTGTACAAATCATATCCTCTGGGTGTGTGTGTAGCTGCTGAGATGAGGCTGCAGATCCAAACACAGAGGTGAACTTCTCACTTAACATCCACTGCTGTCACTTCACCCGTCAGGACTGTAGCTACACCCTTAAGGACACGAAGGTCATGTCCCCCCCCCTCTATTTCCCTGGGTACGTATGAGTTTAAGCAGCCTGCCTGTGTCTGACTTACACATGATGTTTAAACCTGACCCACCACGAGCAGAATTTAAGATTAGCATAAAATTATGTTTATTGATCAAAAATACAGAGTTAGTAAATATGACAAAGTTTGAAATGATAAGAAAATCTGGGAAATTATGAGGAGTTAAGGGGGGGGGGGGGGCATATAACCCCAGTAGGCCTGTTCCTAAAATCTTGGCTGCAGCCCTGTGGTTTTATTTTTTTGTTGTTTATTTGGCCGTGTTCAAAACTACAATAAAACTCCATTAAACCAAACAAATTCCAAAAATAGAGTTGTTTAAATGAGCTGACAACATATTGTATAGAAATGTATTAATTAATATTGATTTTGCAGTTTATTTTGCAGCTCTGTGTTCAAGAAGAGCATATTTTACTGCCTCTCTAAACCCTTTCTGTAGGTAAGATGTAGTTTATTTAAAAAATGTATTATTATTGCAACATTTAATCCACAGGTAGGATCGAGGCCGACACCTATAGCTTCATAATCCACGGGTAGGAGTCAAGGTTTGTTCTTACCTGAGCGTCCGTGAGGCCGAGCATCGCAGCCAGCTGCTTTCTGTCCGGCTTGGTGACGTACTTCTGAATCTCAAACCTCTTCTCCAGTCCTTTCCTCTGCAGGTTTGAAAACACGGCCCTCGACCACGACCTTTTCCTCTTGTACGTCTGTGGCATTGTGTCTTTCGTGAGGACGGCGTAGGGACCTGTAGAGACGACACGAGGAGGACATGAGGTCAAAACACGCCAGTTCCAGAAAGCGGAGCTACATCATCTGCAGGTGCACTCACACCTCCAACATGAGAGCATGTCTCCTGTCTGTTAACAGTCCTATGCATGTGTGGACTACCTGGGAAGGTGTCCTGAAACTGATGCTGGCCTGAGTGTCTGCTGCTGCTGCTGCTGCCTAGTGAACTCATCATGGAGGACGCGTCGCTCATCCCGGGGTCTATGGAGGAGAAGTACTGGCTGGCCGGAGGCTGAACGGGGATGTGGATCCCTGACTGACGGTTCAAGCTAACGATGGACGTGAGATCTGTCACAGAGCGAGAGATGATGGGCTTCAGTCAGGAGACAGTTATCGCAGTGACACACAGGCACACTATCACTGACTCGGCTCTTCACTGGGGCAACTGTAGATGTGTAAGGAGACTGTGGGTTTTAACATCAGCCTGCAGGGTTTTCTTGCTGGAGTGCTTTTGAGCAAAGTTCAGCTACACTGCTGCTGTGTGGAGCTGAACCTGACCTCTGACCTCTCTGTGGAAGGGGCAAGAGAGGAGAGGATTTCCCCACAGGATTCTTTAAAGTGCAGCTTATGAGGCGCATTAACTAGTGTGTGAACAAGTCTGTCAGTGTTATCAAGAGGAGTTTGTGCAAAGTTAACAGCTGCCTCTGGTTCGAGGTTTTCAGTTTCTAAGCTTTGGACATAACTTTTTCTTTTCTACTTACATCACATGATTAAAAAGTATTCTAAGGGTATAAACACATCCCTGGTGATTGTTTTCTGTGGATGACATCACAAGGAGCCTCTCCACACAAACACCACCTAACTGTTTTGGAAAGTCTGAGGGTAATAAAAGATCTGTGCTCACCTCTTAGCGACAACTTTTCTTTTCCTTTTGGGTCAAAGTCCGTCGACAATATCCGATCAATTCCGAATTTGAGGTCTTTGCTGGACGGCGGAGGACCTTGCTGGGAGGTAAACGCAGTTCTGGACACTGTGGTCAACTGTAGTCCGTGTCTGTGGTACGGAGACGCCGGACTCATCCGCGCACCGTACGGCTCCGGCGCCACCGGGGAGGGACGCAGCGGAGAGCCGCCGGAGTGCCCCTGCTGGGCCCGGTGGTGGTGGTGGTGGTGTCCCATGTGCACCACCAGGGCCGACGACCCCGGGAGGTTCTCCGCATCTCCAGCCTGCAAGATGTCTGCGATGCAAAACGACGGCTTCTTGATCGTATCCACAGCGAAGCCCCCCGCGCAGTACGCGGACCACAGGCTGAAGTTTGACGCGTAAAACGGGTTGAGCCCGGCCGTGTACATCCCGAACTCTCTAACACGTCTTTCTGTTTGTCGGAGGAGAGAATAAAAGCGCATGCATGTATAAAAAACCCAGGGCTGGCGTGTGGAGCAGGAGAGATGGACGTCCTCTTTGCGTCAGTGCCAAAATCGCTCTCCCAACTCTGAGATCCTGACCCTGCTGCTGCGCTCCGAAGTTCCTCCGCTGACACTGATTGGTTGCTCTCTGCACCAATGGATGATTACCCCTGCGAGTTTGGGTGATGTGTGACCCCTACACACACGTACACACGCACACACACACACACACACACACACGCACACACAGAGACACACGCACGACCGGGGACACTTCGAGGCAATTTTGATCCTGAGATGATGGATTGATCACTTACAGAGAAACTCCTATTTTTACGCGCACTGAACAGCCACAATACGCATGAACTCTCATTACAATTTCTATCACTTAAAACAAATTGTTTTCTACTACTACATTCATTAGATTGGATAATTATTTTAAAGCAATTTTAAATCTGTCAGTTTGCAACAAATAAATCCTGCAAAAATTAAAAAAAGGACGCACACAAAGTTATAAAATTGAAATAAAACGTAATAATTAACCGAATAAAACTGACGTGTAACCCTGAGCGTGCTCTGGCCGCACTCATCCTGTTATTGATGCTCCCTGATTCGCCTTAAATCAGCGGATATTCCTGCAAGACTCGCCCCCGAAATAGAAGCTGTTTTAGTATTTTAGGATGCAGCAGAAATCCTTATTTCTTCCGGCGCAGGAGGGAGGCGAGACTTCATAATGACTGTTAGAACTTCCCTTCTTCAATATTTGTGCAACTTTATCTCGACCTGCAAGTTGCACGGTGACGCAAATCCGTCCCCATGCTCATAATAAACACAGGAAATCTATTCCCCCTGCAAAACCAAAACACAATTAACTTCAGAGGCGATACTTCATCCGCAGGGCCCCTCAAGATTCACACGTCGGGCCCCTGGACAGTGGGAGCGTTTTTAGAATCGAGGATTTAAATAGTAAAATCTTTTATTCTCCCTCTGCTGCGTCTTTATTTGGAACAAATGACCCTGAACGAGAGTTTTAATTTCTGCAACGTGAGAGAACAGCTCAGTCTCTTTGCCCCCTGTCACCACTCTGACCTGTCAAATAAAGCACTGAAAAATAAAAAAGATATACTTAATTATATATTTTTATGGTTTATAAATAATCTTATTTATGAATATGAAACACTTTTATATTCTAACTATCAGTAAAAAATGAAACATCTCACAAACACACACGCTCCCACTCACACCGACACACACACAAACACAAACACATACATGCACAAACACACACACACTCTCTGTCTCACTCATTTACAAACACACACAAGCTCTCTCTTTCTCTCTCTCACACACACAGACACGCACACAACCATACAACCATACACACAAACACACACACACACACGCTCTCTCTCTCTCTCACACACACACACACACACGCACACGTTACTGGGAACAATGGCCTGTGAAGTGAGTCCTCCTTCATTTACTGGTGATTCATGCGGCCGGACGAGGCCGATGACCCTGACCGCCTCCTATCTTTGGACGCTCCTATCACGCTGTTTTCGAGTGACACTTTTCCGGGTTTAAATTTAGCAAAGCAATTTTTTTTGTTTTTTGTATTTCTTTAAAAAAAAAAAAAAAAAAGCGTTTGCCCTCCATCACGCAGTCAAAACAATCCAGGGAAGAGGATGTGCAGGACGCAGCAGGCCTCCTGGTTATTTCAGGTGCTGATGAGCTTTTCAGAGGGAAACGTTCACACAATAACCTCAGATCAGAGTTTACACGCAGGAGATGTCAAACACAGAGAGACTGACAGGATCAACTCACCTCAGCTCATATCACAGCACCGTCAAAGGATATTTACTTCCTCAGCTCTTGTATAAAACTCACATATATACACTAAAAATAGGACCTGCTTTATAAGACGAGAGGAAAATGGTTCATATGTAAAATGTGTTTTCAGAGCATGTGTATCACTGTGTATGCTTTGCTTGTGGAATTTATTCTGTTTGCCCAAAACATGCACTTGATATTTAAATTACACAACACACATTATTTTTGCGTCACCATCATATGCCACAGATTAAAAAAAATTAATGCAAATATTGTTTAGTATCCTGCCTAAAAGTATTATTATTTATATATAATGGATTAGGGATTAAGAGAATGAAGAGGGCAGGAAATTTTTATGTGCACAGTATTTACCTTTCTGAAAAATAAAAAAGTGCTGGAAAAGTTCTAACAGATTGGAGATAATTTCTCTGCAGACATTTGGACTATTTATCAAGTGTCTGCACTTGAAAACACCAGTTTACAGACATTGCTCTCACCAGTATCCAGGCATTGATCCAGAAGAATCAAGGGTCTTTCTTCTCCCCACGTGTAGTTTTATTTGCAACCTTTAATATATAAAGTGTTTTCAATGGAACCAGCAGCTTTTTGAAATATACGTTCTTGCTTTGAAACTTGCAGCATCAGTCCAGCTGTGTTAAACACATCTGAAACTCTCCTCAGGCGTCGACCTATTAAAACCATTTTAAAGGCACAGGTCTGAAAATTGAATATTGTAAAAAAGGCACATTTCGATGCTCTAATCACCTGTAAAAATGAATTATTACTTTTGCAGCCACGAGTCCTGCTGGATACCGTTCTTCACCTTTATTTCCAGTTTCCAGACCCAGTTCTCTGTGGAGCTGTATAAACGGTGGTGAGTGGGATTCCTGCCCAGTGCCAGGGATTCCTGCCTCTGGTTCAACCAATGGAGGAGTCGAACCAGTTTTCAGCAACAGAAAACAGTCAATCTTAATACTTAAAAAAATTTGATGCTCTTTCTCTGATACAGCAGGATATTCATATTTCTAAGGTAAATATATAGTATTTTACTTGTTTTTTTCCAGTATATTTCCAGTATATTGTCCCTTTGTAAAATAGCATCGTCATAGACAATAACACAGAGATGAAAGTATATTTATTGAAGTACCATATTTAAAAACAATTCTGAGGTTCTTCTTTATGTTATTCTATACTTCTCCTCCATCTTAATGGGAAACGCTGTGCTTTTCACTACAGTGCGTTTATATGACAGTCAGTTACCACTTGCGTTCCAGGTTAAAACTTTACATGAACAAAACATATGGTGATCTTATAAAATATGATGCATCGTTAAAGATCGAACTGGTGTTTCCTATGTAATCTTCTTGGCTTGTGATCAGTCTGTAGCTGGGGATCCTCGTTATTCATGAGGCTGCAGCGGTTTCTTCAAACGCTTCATTTGGTTTCATTTGATTAACAATAGTTCACACAAAAGCCAAACTTAATCAATCAAAAAGCCAAATAAAAGTGATAAATTGTTTTGGCCGCCTTGTTTCCTTTCTCATTATACATCTCATGACCTCTTGGATTGATGTTGTGACCCCTCGAAAAGGCCCACGCCCTTGGTTCAGGAACCAGGGACCTTTTTCAGCAAAATAATTACTTTTATTTTGATATTTAAAGCACATTTAACTCCAAATATGTTTTCAATCGTTTTTAGTTCATGGTTTCAAAGTATCTCTACATTGTGTGGAGTGTACATGTAATTATAAGGAATCCATCTTCCACCATTAAACATCCTATCTTTCATTTTAAAGGTTTTATAACAGAAGAAAGGAAGAAAGTGATTTTCCAGTCATGATTAACAGTGCACTCCCTATTTAAGACAACGATAAATGACTAATTGAGTAAAACATCTTACTAACTGATCAGTGAGAGGAGTCGACTGCATGGAAGCTAATCAGACACATGAAAACACAAATGTTTATGAGGCTCATGCTCACTGTGGTGCCACAAAGCACCGCTGCCGGGCACTGCAGTGACTACCTTTAGGTTTAAAGCCTCCGACTGAGCCTATTGTTGTCGCCTGATTGCCGCCTGTGTGTTTTTCAGGAAGTCTTATCAGGCGGAGGAAAACTGAATGAGCCCCTCAAACTGCGGCTCTGCTGGATCTGAGGCCTCTGAACGAGAATGAAATGATTTCCATTATTACACCCAGAATGATTGCTCCCCTCTGAAAGGCTCCAGCTTCGGGGCCAGAATTACTATTTCTGGCAATGTTTGCCTCAGGAAGGAACTTTCGCAGATTTAATGGGACCTGGGCCATTGTACACAGCCTTCTGTATGGCACGCTGCCATCAGTTCCACAGAGAGGAGGGAGGGAAAAAAAGAACTGAGGGATGTGTCTAAAGTCAATTCAAAACAAGACCGGCCCGTTTATGTGACCCTGAACACATCCAATATATCTCACACGCTGAACTCGCTCCGAGGTTGAGATGAACTCAGATGCTGTTTCATTTGCTCGCAGGAGGTTGAACAGTGTCTGTGCAAGTTCTTCTTAATCAAACATGACAAACGCCTTCGTTCCGTCTGCTCTCGTCTAAGCTCACACGACGGAAGAAGTTTACAGTACAAATTGTGCGTTTAAGTGAAAGTGTAGACATGTGAAAAATGGACTTAAGTCGAGGTAAATCCTCTCCTGAAGGTGTCATATCATTATTCATTTCATTATTCAATCATTGTTACTGTGGGATGAAGGAAACTTTGGTTTGCTGTATAAGATGAGATAAAATACCATAAGATAAATTAGACAGAAGAAAAATATAGCCAATGTATTATTTTTGCAAAAGAAGTAAGCTATGAATAAATGATAAATAAAGTAAGAAGAAGCAAATAAAGTTTCAAATAAAAATTCAAACAGTAACAACCACGAGAAGACATTAAATGTAAAGGCAGCTCCCCCCAGGGACTGAATCTTTTCACCTCTCCTTATCAAGTTTTCATTTCAATGAGGGTTTTAATGAAATTTATTAACAGCTGTTTTTATGAAGGATGAATATGTGAGAATAAGAGTTTTCTTTTTTATTGTTTTAAGGCAGAAGAGAACAAAATGCAAATCAATTCATCTTTAACTAATTTTCTATCAATAATTCCAGCTTCTCCAATTGACCAGTCTGATTATTTGCAAATAATTTGATCTGGAAATAAACCACCTCATATTAAGGTGTTTGTATTCATTGATTAAAGCCACGTCCACATTGAAGAGAGAAGAATAGTCTAATACACCATCATGAGGCTTTGAAGAAACATGTGGTTAAATTATTGCTTTAAGATAAAACTTGTCTTCGCCAACAATGAGTCTATTGATAAACCAGCAGAGAGCAGTTGTATTTAATAACTTTACAGAACAGGGTTGAATTTTGCAGCTTTTTATCCAAAATGTCTCCAGAGTCTCTGACAATATGAATGAACGAGTGAGGAGAATAAATCCCATTAGTGTCTCCTGCTTCCTTTTGTGGTAGTGGCTCTCCAGCTCTTTGCTCTGCACAGTCCCAGTTTGAATTATCAAGTGGTCATTAGCAGGACAGTAGAGTAGTAGACTAATCACACTCAAGCCGGGCTGCCCTCTGCTGTAAACACCCTGAGGAGCTGCTGCTTTAATAATGGAAACTCTTCAATGCGAAGGCGACTCAGTGCATTTGAACTAAAGAGAAATAAAAAAAAAAAACACTCATCAGTTTACATTAAAACAGTTTTAACTCGCCTCTCGTGCACGCAGCGGGTCGGGCTCCTCTCTGCAGCTCCGGTGTGCACAGGTACACGCACGTTTAAATCACAGAGGCTAAATACTGCAGGAGACTAATGGAAACACCGAAGGTCATGATAACAAAGCATGAGGACCTGATGCTGCTGCTCAGGAGGAAGTCGAGCTGACACGAGGAGCAGAGAGAAGTGCTGGAAATGTTGTGGAAGTGCAATAAGAGACAGTCTTTGCAACTTATTGTTTATTGTGTCCAATAAGAACTGAAGAGTTATTGGTCGAGGAAAAAATAAAACAAAATGAACTATGCAGAACATCTTGATTTAGGATGATTGTCTAGTTTAATTTCTAACTTACACAAAGACTTTTCTGCAGATGCATTGAGGACAAGGTTTCTGATGCAGATTTAAGATTTAAAGTAAAAGCGTTGGTGCAGATATGATGGTTTGATGCAGAGCAGATCATCTCCGCCTGCAGCTCTGATGCTGCACATCGCAGCCAGGATCTTGCAGGGAGCTTTTTAACGCAGCGGTGGAAAAATAAGACGGGGAAGACGATTCATCAGTCGAGAGCAGCAGGACTTATACAGCGGTGAGGTCTGATTTAATCCATGATGTTTCATATAAAAAAAAAAACAACAACCTATCCAGCTGTCCATCCATCTACCCAGCTTCATATCTCTGTATCTATCTATTTTAGATCAGTGTGTCTCAGGGGAGGACAGAGTCAGATCTCATGGGGACAATTTTGTCTTTCCAGCTACTGGAAATGTTTTACCATACTGTCCCTGGAGCCTCTTTTGTTCTGGAATGATATTATTTATTTATTAATTATCTATCTATACACAATCCAACTGCTCTATCCAACTTAGGCTATTATTACATTTTAAAATATTTGCTGTTGTGTTTTTGTTTTTTTTAGGTTTTACATCAGAAAAATAGTTTATTTAAATACGTTTATTTACAATACAGATATTCTGTTTTCTTCACCGTGACTGTTCTGTGGACATCATATTGTGATGTCTTCTTTTTTTGACCTCAGTTCATTGACAGAGCAGCAGCTCAGAACCAAAACCATCTTTCTTCTGTGAGGAGCTGTCGTTCTCTGCTATTATTTAACAAGACGCTGCCATCTAGAGGTCAACGGAGGATTTGCTGCTCAGAATGACTGAAAAGTAGACTAAATAACTCAATAAATAAATACAGTTTTCTATCTTTTAATTAATTCTTCCAATCTGCATGGGGAGTTTGTTACTCTGCACGTAATTAAATTATTCAACGTCAAACTGTGTTTAACTGCTCTTCACAGTAAATAAAAGTGTATGAACATTAAGGATATGAACAGTTTTTCCTCATTCTCATAACTAAAAAAACAATCAAACCAAACATTTAAATTGCAAACATTAAAAAATACTCTACTGAAACCTTTAAAAACTCAATAAAATGTACTTTTGATTAAAATTTTAGTTATAACTTTACACTACAATCGAACTTGATAAGTTGTAGTCTTGTATATCTTAATTTGAAGCTTTAACTGCTCTACACAGACCTAGTGAAAAAAATATGAATAATGTCAAACTCTATGATAACTAATAGTTGCTGGTTAATAAATAAATTTGCAACAACCTTAATGTTGGCTTTTAATATCTTAATTTGGCTAATTGACATACAACCGGGTGTGCGTGTGTGGTCAATTACCACATTTACCTCCATCCTGTTCCTGGAGTTGGACGGGGTCGTGTGTACACATCTCAGGGGACTCCTGGGTTTAACCTTTGACCTCCATTAAAGTGTGAGAGCGGTCTTCAGGGAGGATGTGGAGTTGGACTCAGGAAGTGAAGGCAGGTGTCAGCTGCTGGTGTTGGTGACATCGGACCCTTCCACTGACCATTCACTTTTTTTTTCTCTGAACATTTTCACTGAAAATGTGTCTGAATTTTCAGTTGGGACAAAGCAACTGAACTTTTCTGCTTTGCTTTGAAAGATATTTGGCAAATTTCCACATTGTTGGACGACTACAGGATTAGTTTATCGCTCATTAAGTTCAGTGCATATTCAACCTATATACATTCAGAAAATATTGTTATTTTATGTTTATATCGTCAAAACTCCATTTCTATTTACTATTTTTTTATCTATTGTTTTAAATAATAGATACATTTTTACACACTAAACTTTTACTTTATCAAATCTCATAATATGCTTTAAAGAAAAAAAGGACCCATGAGCTCTGAGATAACAAATTTGTCCAGATAACATCCTTAGACCTAAAGATATTAAATATTAACAGATATAACACATTTGCGAAGCTTCATTTAGTTTGTTTTAACAAATGTAATGATTAAAAAAAGGAGAATTAAAAAGTATGATATCGTTTTCGCCCATGATTTTACATTATCTTCACACATCTACTGACTGTGATCTCCTGCAGGTGAACACAGACTTAAGTAAAAATACCACTGTACCATTCAATAAGTGATTTAATGACAGTTCCCTTTTTTTCCTTATTGAACAATACAGCCAAAGTCTCCGACCATGGAAGAGAGAAGCAGGATTTACAAGAACAAGTGCAGATCCAGAGGTGTCGAAGGATCAAATATACAGTTACAGTTATTCTCTAACATTCTGTATATCTGCTAAAAAAAGTGGTTCTGCAGTTTTGTGACTTTTCTCTCTAGTGCAGCTGCAGTGAAATGGCACCGACATTATTTTTTTGGCACACGTCTACTGCACGGTCAGCAACATTAAAAATACAAATTCTTAGTACACATCGAAAAAACAAATAAAATTTGCATTGTGGACCATTGCAGTAGATATTGAGTCGACATCAGAAACCACATGATACTGAAATCAGCATAAAACGTCTGAATGGTCAAAATTGAATTGTCATTTGTCAGTATTTTTTAAAAACATGTGCTTTAGTGATATAGTTCTAAAAACCACATACAAATCAGTCAGTTCAAGTTTAAAAAAAAAAATAAAAACAAGGGAGCAAATGTAGATACTGGCTTTACATTATCTTTTCAAATTACAATTTCTGATTCAGACACAAAAAATGAATCTCTAAATTAAAAGAATCCCTAAAAACCCATATTGTGATATAAAAGCTTGTTCAGACGACCCTCTCAATCGTCTAGTTGAGATTTAGGGAAATGCACTTATGCTATTGCTGAGCTGATGACACTCGTTTGTCTGTATGAAGTTACCATTAGCTTAGCTTAGGCTAACTGTGTCCACACTTTGTGCTACGCTAAGCTAAGCCAAGCTTACCATGTATTTTTTTCCAGGCTCATATTCAACCAACAGAGTGAGAGTGGTTATAAAACCTCTCATTAAACACTCGACAAGAGAATAAGTGCATTTCCCCAAAACATTGTTTTTTTAAAGGTTTCCAAACTCTGATATATTACAGCAAAGTGTGAGGTCAGTTGAAATCTGAGGTGTGAAAAGAAACCCATTTAAAAAAGACTTTACCTGACAGGGCTCATGAAAGGTGCAGTGTCTTTAGAGAGAGAGTTCGGTCCGCTGTGCCGAGCGTGTCGACCATAAACAAGTCTTTAGCTCTCGTCACCCCCCTCCACCGTGCCGTCGTTCACCAGTCTCTCTCTTTCTCCGGGGTTGCTCTCCTCAGCCACGCTCAGAAGGCCGGCGCAGCACGGTATCCTGGCCAGCAGGGGGCGGTGCAGTCCGTTGTACAGCCCCGTGCCCAGCAGCAGGACCAAGAAGCCCAGGACCTGAAGGCCCTGGAAGTGCTCCCAGCCCAGCGCCAGGCTCACCACCCAGATGACCAGCGTGCGCAGGCTGTCCAGCACCATGCGGGTGGTGGCGCTGATCTCTTTGGTGACGCTGATGCCGGCGAAGTTGAAGAAGGCGATGCTGACCGTGTTGCCCAGCAGAGCCAAGATGATGAGGGGCTGGTGTCCGATCTGGCAGAAGGCGTCCAACGCGTCCTCCAGCACCTCCCGGGGGTTGCTGCTGAAGTCGCCCACATGGATGAAATACATGGGGATGAGCAGCAGGGACAGGACGACGAAACCAAAGAAACCTGGAAACAGAAAACCAAGTTTAATCTGACCTGTAGATCCCAAGCTAGTTGACTTGTAACACCTTAAATGCATCCTGGGATCTTGTCTTTTTATAATACAAGATAGGTAATTTAATATATAAGAACTGGCTCTGGAAAACAGATGGAAATTAGCCTATGCAGCTAAGTCTGGCTCATTTTCAGTATGTCAGACCAAGCAGTCGCTTATCTTCTATGATAAGTTTAACTACAAATAAAACTATTCACCAGACAAAAGTAAATATGAGGAGTCTTAACAAATAAGTTCTACATATTTTTGATTTTTCCGTCTTCTTCTTCAACCCCCTTCTACAAAAGCGCAATATAATGCAAAGGACAGACATTCAATAAAAAACGGTCACAGAAGAATAAAACTGGCACAGAAAATATCAAAAAGTAAAAATAGCTGTATATATTATACAAACACTGTGGAGAAAGTTTCTGTATTTGTCCCTCTGCACTTTTCTTTTACATCTTACGTCACTGTCAATTTTCAGGACATTCCAAAGGCTCAGTCACATCCATAAAAATCTATCTCTAGCTATTTGTCAGCATGTGACCTGTCCTTTGGGGGAATTGATCAGGTCTAGCCGTTGTCAGTTTACATTGACAAGTCAGGACTTTGGCTCGTGCTACTTCCACCATCAACGGGCTTAGAGTGAGTAAAGTTCCTGTTGGCACTAAATGTCACACATGACTGCAGATGGACATGGTCTGTACCTTCAGTCCCGACAGCACGAAGGGGATGGACGTCGTGCTTGTAGACAAACTTCTCCTCCAGGACCATCTGTACTGAGACGATGATCTGAGCCATGATGATCAGAAGGTCTCCTGTAGCGCCGAAGAGAAGTGGGGTTCATTTCGGACAAGAAGTACCTACACTGTTAGTTACAATGTACTTATATAGAAAAACGTTTTACCTGTGATGACCTCACTGAGTTTGTGCTGGTCGTCACTGTGGCCCGTGAAGAAGTCGGAGAGGCCCACGATCACCAGGCCCAGGATGGTGATGGAGATGCCGAGCCACTGGCTGGGTGCCAGGCGACGCCCCAGGAAAGCCACAGAGAGCAGACCCGTGAATATGATGACGGCTCCGCGCAGCATCTGGAAGCTGGAGGCGCTCGTCATGTTGAGTGCTGGAAAACACACACAAGGTTTTTCATTGGACACATACCTAAAAGGACATCAGAGGAATTGATAAGCGCAGCGGATTCATTTCTGCATTTTGTGAAGATGTTTTTCTGTCCCAGACCCAAAGACAAACAATTCAAATCACAATATAGCTGAAAGCTGCAAAACAAAAGTGATACTGAGGTAAACGTTGTTATTTTGGACCCAATCATCTTTCTCCCAGACGAAAGGCTTCTTCAAACAAACACCTTATCTTTACTGTTTGGCTGCATCATTGGAAGTCATTACATCTGACCTTTGACGGGAAGACCAGATCAGGATGTGAGATTTCAAAAGGTCCTGTTCACCGTAAAGAAAAACCACACCTGAGCAATTCCAAAAAGCTTGTGCTCACTTACCAACATACATGATGGAGGTGGCCAACATGTCACACATGGCGGGGGGGAAGAAGAGGAGAGGGTTGAAGCTCTGCCCCGGGTTTACCTTGGGCTCCGGTCTGCGTCTGTCATGGCAAAGTACGAGGTAGAAGACGGCCAGACAGCTGAACTCACCCAGGAACATTCCCACCGCCTGGACGCGTGGAGCGGGACAGACAGAGAGACAGAGATGGACGGGAAACGGATATTAAACAATCACTGATTCGATTTTACTTTTGCCACAAGAGTGAGCAAAGATATATATTTTTTCCCAAGAAGGGCAGCAGTGCTTTACACTTTAGAAAAGTTACATATGCATTATTATAAGTTATTTAAAGTAAATGTGCATATCTGTTGTCTCTGCTTCATAAGGATCGTTAGAGACATAGAAACATGAACACACATTTTAATATATAAATACAAGACAAACTTTTCAAACAAGCAGATTTCAGAACTTAAGTAGTTTAAGTCTGAAATTGTTTAGATTCAAATTGAAACTTCCTTATCAGACTTTGAGCAGACATCTGATGCCACTTATCAGTTCTTCACCAGCTTTGATAATTGCGGTACAGAAACAATTTGGTCAAAAATTAAGGTAAAATGTCTTTGTCCAGTGTGGTGACTTTACTGTACCTGTACAAACGGGTGAGAGAATCCATGTTCGGGGTCACCGCGGCAACCCTTTGCCGAGAACATATCAGCCCATCTGTCGGACAGAAACAAGTTAATGCAGTTTAGTTATGCATATAAATTATATCAGAAGTCAACCACACTGAAGGCACTACAAAGTAAAGAGGTTTGCTGTAAAAATAGTTTATTAATTGGTTACTATGTATGAAGTTCGGATTATGCGGGTCACTAAAAACAAGCAAATTGTAAATCACCTCGGTGACAGATTAAACAAGACAAACATATAAGTTGAAAACACTTTTTGTAGCCCGACATCACTTTCTGCCTCTGCTTGATTTATTTTTGTCACTTGTTTCAACATGTTTTAAAAAAGATTATGTGGGTGTCGAGTTGAGTTTAGCTTTGCAGCAGATCCCTTTCTTATTTTCTATTCTGTGTTTGACCAGCGGAGGATTTCCTCTTTTCTCACTGAGCACACTGAGGACACATTTATTTCACTGTGACCTAAGATAAAACACTAAAGAGTCAATTAGATAAAGAAACATGTCACTTGTCAAGTTAATGCGTAACCCGTTGAGTTTTACAGTGAGTCAGTCAGCGTGCGGCAGCGTGACGGGCATGTGAGCTTCCCGTCTGCTTCAAAAGGCACGACAGGCCAAATGTTTTGAAAAGCTGCTGACACGGCACATTCTTCACACACGACAACTTCTGAGCTCATCAATAGTCTGAGGAAACTTGAGTGGGTTTGTTGCTGACTGATCCAAACCTGCTCCGACTCCCCTCTTTATCCGTGGTCACGGCACGTCTGGTTCAATAGCGTTACACGGTGCACGGCGGCGTGAAGAGAGAGAGGGAACTTGCACCGACACTATCAACCTACATGTTGTGACTGATCAGGCTGGTTTCAGGTGGCCGCCGCGAAACTGTACCTGCTAAGTAGCTGTGCTCGTCTGTGCGGAACATGGCACGGCTTGTTCTGTCCCACACACTGACACCAGCAATACCTCCACACTGTGATTCATTGCACTTTTGTTAAACTGACAAAGAGGGAAAGAGAAGTGTGTCTCAGACAATGGAGCGCTGACGTGACACTTTATTAGAGAAGTAAAGATACTGAAGTTCTTGCGTGGCAGAAAGTTGCAAAACCTTGTGACAACGAGACTCATGTCATTCAAGAATAAAAAACGTGTCATCATCTTTATGGATAATGTAAAGAGATGAAGTCATATATCAAGAAGAAAATACAAAATATTCCCTGGATCCAGTTACATACACAAGAAGATTTTCTGTGTGATAGAATTGCATATTGTATAAATTTGGGTTTAGGACATTAGAAATATATTTGACCAAATTACTACAATTGACCAATTACTGCAGTTTCAGTCCTAAAAAAAAGTTTTCAAATGTGGGTAGTCTTGTGGGTAGTATTTGTATAGCACATATTCACAACTCACAATTTGTGTAATTTAGGCTGGGACAACGTGCAATATCCTCAGTGTGAAGAGAATATATTTGGGCTTGGCTCAGGTGGTTTCGTGTGAGCGGCCTGAGGAGCTGCCATGTGCCTTTCACACTGTTTTCTGTTTGTTTAGAATCACTATGCACCGGCTGAAGAAGTACACTTCAATGGGTAACACAAATACATTAACTTAAACAATTGTGTTGATGTCACTTCTATCTTTAACTCAAACAAACTTAACGAAAGTGTGTTTGAAGTTGGTAAACAATTAATAGTCTTTAATCAGTGTGTGACGACTTGGGCCTGAAATGATTAATATTAATGATTGAACATTTATTTTAAGAAACATAACTAATGACCGACTCTCTGTTGAACGTCACTGTATCCAAACAGTCATTTGATTTTGATTCGTCATGAAGATTAAACCAAAATATATCTGCAGACGTCTCTTCCTTAGACCAAATGATAATGAAAGTGTATCTGCAGCCCATTGTTATCTCTGATTACTCATCAGCACATGCAGATATGAGTCACACCCCATTAAAAACCAGTTTGCTGATCAAACAGCCACTGGGCCAGGTGGAATCTGCTGGGTGAGACACACAGTCTTTCAACAGCAGCTTCCTGGTCACAAACTCACTTAGCTTCCATTGATAGGACGTTGTTTACAGCAGCAGCAGCTTGTTATTTACATGCTAATGTTGCATGCTAGCTGCTGTAGCTCCCCTACACATGAATGAGAAACATGCTAACACAACAAAAGGCTAAAGAAACAGACCTCTTATGTGAGTGAGCTAAAACAGGGAGCAGCCATTTAGCTTGTGTTTGCTAACTCTTCGTGTTGTTTAGCTTCCTGCTACAGTTGATTCACTTTACCCACAAACACATGACACCAGTGTGGGTGGGGGGATTCACCTGAATTCACCCCCCCCACATGATTAAATACACTCACTTTGCAGATAATGTGTTGATGGATCCAGTTGTGAGCATCAGTCCCGCAAGGAACAGCTGGTATTTAGTCCAGGCCATGGCGGGGACGAGTGAGAGTGCAGGGGGGGGGCAGACAGACGACCACCGAGCTGTTCCTCTGCTTGTCCTGTTTGTCTCCGGGTTGTTGTCCTCTCGAGGTCTCTTCTCTCCGTGCGATCCGCGGTGTCTGTAAACGCCACATGACAACACTCGCAGTCAGCTGACCGCGGCGCAGGAACCACGTGCTGCCTTCAAGCTCCCTCGGAAATGACGCGACGCGGCCCAACCAAAGGAGAGGAGCGTACAGTCTATGGGAGCGAGTGAGGAAATTAGATAAGGGCACAAAGTGTTTGTTTTAAGATCTTAATATCTTGGATGCTGTATACCATTCTGCTCTGCGTTTTATCACAGGAGACCGCTATGGCACACACCACTGTACTCTCTATAACAAGGTTGGCTGGCCAGCCCTGTCTGAAAAAAGGGATGGTCATTGGAAGATTTATATTTACAAAACAATCATTGGGCTACTGCCACTATATCTCTCCTCTCTCATCAGCTGGAATTGTAATACCCACAATACCCGCTCCCAGAGCTGGCTTTCCTTATATCTGCCTCGTGTTAAGACCAACTTGGGGAAGACAGCTTTCTGTTATAAAGCACCCTACATTTGGAATGAGGTCCAAAAATCTTTAAAGTTGCGCTCATTTGTTTCACTGACGGAGTTCTCGAGTCTGGTCTCATGTACAGCTGACTTCTCCTGCAATGACTGTAACTGCTAGTTGACTTGGCCATAGTATTTTATTGACGAATTTTTTTATACCTTGTATTACTGTGTATATATATATGCATATTTATTTCATTCCTATTTATTCAATGTATTCACTTTTACTGTATCAACTTTTTTATTGTAACCTCGGCACCATTGTAAATGAGGGTCTTATCCCTCAATGTGTCTTCCGAGGCTTAAATAAATAAATATTCAATCAATCAATCAATCAATCTTAAAGATTTAGGTGAAAGGGATCCATTGGCAGAAAATTAATATAAAATAATCCTTTTGGTGTTTTTACTTGTGTGTTTCATTTAAATACGATTTGTTGTTTTCTTTACCCTATAATTACTTTATACAAGACAATGGATGAATGTGGCTTTGATGAGAACATTTATGTTAATATACGTGAATGTAATTCAATTAATTGAATTCAAGCCTTTCATCCCTGTTAATATACATGCAATTATACAACAAAGTGAAGGAAAGTTTATATGTGCAGCAAATTTCAACAACAAGGCAATTCAAAGTGCTTTACATAAAATGTAGCAAGTCACCATGACAAATTTTAAAAGCAACATAAGAAAATACCAAAAAAAAGCATTTATTGAAATGAGGGACATGAAACAAGGCAGTGGCAAAGAGGCAGGACTTCAGCGTTGATTTAAAAGTACAAAGAGTTACATCACACCTGTAATTTACTTGGAGTTTGTTCCACATAAAAACTGCTTATCCATGTTTTGTTTGTGTAGTGTCAGCAATTTACGACGGGCTGTGAAGGTAACACTGCAGGCCTCATGGATGAACAACAGGTGGCGACAAAGACCAGCTGTGAACCATCCTCATGTGAACGTGGGACCTCGGTGCATTTCCCCCTCTGTGGCCTCACTTTGGTTAAAATGAGAACATGCTCCTCATTTCCCCTGAGGATGCTGCCCATTACATACTCTGCATGCTAGTGTGA
The DNA here is from genome assembly GCF_963576545.1 of Limanda limanda. Lineage (NCBI taxonomy): Eukaryota > Metazoa > Chordata > Actinopteri > Pleuronectiformes > Pleuronectidae > Limanda > Limanda limanda. The sequence goes on along the minus strand of NC_083653.1, from coordinate 7,175,163 downwards.
CTATAGAAGTAAGGAGGCAAGGAACCAATGTTTATTGCAAATTATTAACTTTTGGTACTGACGGGCCAAAGGTCAAGGTCAAGGTCAAGAAACATATGGTCAGAAAAACACATTCTAGGACATTTCCATAAACAATGGTGCTCCAGACACCACCTGAAGCTCATATTAACCAGAGAATTGATCCACATCACTTGAGGTCACATGATAAGTGACGTCATGAAGTAGTCAGAAAATGAATTCATGCATTCAGTGTAAAAATGCATAATTCAGTGAATCTTGTGCATCAATAAACACGACCTGAAGCTAGATGGAAAACTATATAATGTGGTTGGTTGGGATTTGGTTGGAATGACATCATCATGACGTTACTATGGAGTCAGGAAAAAGACGACCTCATGATGACATCATCATGGAATAACATTATTATGGGAAAAAGTAGTGAGCATTGTCTGATTGGAGTACATGCAGTGCCCCTTACCCTTGTGATGCTCTTCATTGTAATCAGGGTAATCTCTTTGGAAACCTACAAACAGTATAAAAGGTGAATATCACATATAAATCTAATTTCTAGCTAAATTGAGGATATTAGGTTATTCCAGGTTAAACCTTCTGTGCCATATAATCACAAGATATCTGGGATACCTGCGGTGCAACTACCTTGATATTACATTATCTTTATAACTCTCTGCAGTTCTAAGCACATCAACATTAGGATACTACACACATACTGTTTTTGCTGCAGTGTGAGCTATTCTCCTGCTTCCACTAGTGCTAAGTGGCATTTTGGTAACTTCCCAGACAGCTGATAGGAGCGAGGGTAAAGTCCTATGTTCGGCGACTCTTCTCGAAATGTCTCCTCTCCTCTGTCAGTGCAGACGGTAGTAAAAAACCTTTTGGCTCCCACCACTTAACATTTAGCTACAGCTTCTCCCATGCTGTCATGAATGCAAAAGAAAAACCTTGGACTTGTTCTTGTGACTAGACTCATATGTATCCGTCTAGTAGAATTAGGGCATATACCTGTGATGAATCTACATTGGAATTAGGCTGATGTAATAATATCACTGCGGTGGGACAGAAGCCAGAGATGTCAAACTCTTTCATCAAACTTTTTTGACTGCTCTGGATGGTTAGAGGAGAATTAAAACATCTATCTTTTAAGAAACAGCAACAACACATTTCTGTTCAGTAAGTGTCAAGATATCCGGATCCAGCATATAAACACACACATATATATATTTCATACATGCATTGTGGGATATTTGAAAAACATCATCTACAGTCAGCGTGGCCTTGAAGAGTCATAAGGTCTGTGGCAGCCAGGATGAAGAAGCTACCAACACCCAGGAGCTTCATCACTTCACACTGACTGGCCTGGAAGCATATGATTAACAGCCAACCTCCAGTGGTGTGAGGTTGAACCAGCTCGTCTGAGGCCGCTGACATGTCACAAACACGGCAGCGTGAGAGGGTGAGGGGCTGGTTAGAGAGCCTGATGTGCGAGGGGTCCACTGGGGGCAGAATAATACATGACCACCGCCCGGTAATGCTCACTGCTGCATACTTAAGACAGATATCGCCTGTGATCCCGTGACTCTGAGCTGTTACATAACATCTGCACAGTGCAGCACAAACACAGGACAGGTCGGATCAAAGATCACCTGCTGACAAATGGAATCAATAATACAACTGGTTCAGAGGCTGTAGATCGCCAATATAATCTGAGTATCTCTCATTGTATGGTTTGTAATGCCTAGATCTTTGCTCCGACATGTTTTATCTTTATTTCATAAAATCTTATATTACTAAAATGTGACAGAATTACTCTTTTGTTGCTGCAATATAAAAATGCTTTTGATGTATATGTTGAAAACAATTTAACTGTTAGTATGGCTAAATGATATCTTAACTTTTAAAGAAAACTGGATTTACTTTAGAACTAAATCCAGTAAAATATTAAGATTGAATTCTTTATTTTAATTTCTTCTAGCATTTAAAGTAGTAGTAGTAGTTGTAGTTTATAAAACCTTAATCGACCACCTGTAAGATACAACACTGTAGTTAGGGTTAGGGTTAGGGTTACGTTTAACATCAAATGTGTAAAATTTTACTTATACACAGAAAACCATGGCCACACTCATATACCATGATATAAACACGAAAAAAAACCTAATCCTCTTGATTGCCCCCTGGTGGCTCATTTTATTTACAATGGGAGAAGGAGGAGATAATTTACCCATCTTTATTTACCGTCTAGAGATCCATACATCCTCTTTGTAATGGGTTGAAATCCATTTGTATCCACAGAGTATCTGACCTAATCAGGTCATTACCCTCCTCATATTTACATACTATACATGACAACCTGAATAATCACAGACATCCTGCTTCCCTGCTTCTTATGATCGACCTGAGACCTTCACACCGAGTCTGTTAGTGAATCTGCAGTGGCTCAGATTGGAAGCAGAGACCCGGTCGGCTCGTGAAGAGTTTACTGTGAGAGTGAAAGCATTTGAAACAACATCTTTAACCACTTCTCTAAAATCATCTGTCACACTCGTCGCCGGCCTGTGAGATGAACCATATTCCGTGTGTCTGCTCGGATCAGGGTTAAGGCAGGTGGCAGTTAGTGGCTTTAACCTAATCACCTCTGTTGCTTAGCTACTGTTCATCTTTCCAGACCTGTTTGATGACTTTTTCTAGCCTCCGCAATCAGCGTAATTGGTTTTCTGCTTCATATTTACTCTGAGCCCTGTTCCTTTGTGTTGACTGGTCGTCCAAACACGAACACTTCCACGGCAATGACACGTGAAAGTGACATCTGCTTTTCACCTCTCGTGAATCATACAATAAATGTTTACGTGTCTGCTTTTGTGGTCGTTCTTCCGTTTTTATCCCACTCTGCTCCATTAGCCGAGCAACAGCAGGCAAAACCCAACAGAACCTATTGAATTCTATTTTTAAACGACTCTGGTTGATAATGACTTCATAGCTTCGGGCTGGAGTTGAGGTAAAGCATTCAAATTTAAGACGTCTCTTCAGTTTTTATGAGATTTTGTGTAAACTGAATTATTACACTGACAGGGGCTGTGCGCAGTCGAGGATGCAGCAATAAACGTGGACTCCTGCGGGCGGGATGGAGAATCTCAACGACAGCAGCAATCAACTCCTGTAAAAATAAAACAATTCAATGAATCATTTTCAATTATTTCCGCCAACTCCCCTCCTGGCTATTTTGTGAATTTTAAAAGACCATAACAGAATACTGAGAATTCTTTGTTATGCAGGGTATTTTATCCGTTGTCACCAAACAATGGCACAGAAGCACCTTGAGGCTTTGAGTACATGCACACACTGTACATTCATTTGGCTCCAGTCTGCAGTGCTTATGTAATGTTAATGCTCATCTCACCCGGGCCCTCCCTTTTCAACAGATTACCCTTGAGGTCAGTGGAGATCTGCAGCCGTATTGATTAAGAGCAAATAAGTTAATTAGCTGTTTGGATCAGCAGGAGCAGTGGCTGTGCATCAAAGGCGAACAGGAGCAAAGCATCTTCATGTCTACAGAAACAGATATGAAATAGAATGATGACATAAAATTGCCTTATTTTTGAGGATATTTAACTGATTCATTTTTATTCTTAAACCAAAAATGTACTTTGATGCCAGATTCTCTCTCAATTGAAAGCCGTGACCCAGTGTTGAACAAATGGTTGAATTAGGTGATGATGAGTGTTTCAAGGGACATTGGGGCTCCAGGCAAAAGGGACCTGGGGGAGGAAGGCTAATGGCATCAAGCCTCGTTACAGGCTTTCCCTCCACAGTGTCAATGCATTGTCTCCTGTAGTTGATCATAGAATTTAAGGGGATTCTCAAAAATATTCTTTGCTGTGGACCAGGCTGTTTCTGGGGCCCCTCTCAGCTTGGGACCCCAAACAAATGCCTTCCCTGTTTCAACATGGTGATGATGAGTAGTAGTCATACTTGTGCTTATAGGAGGTATGGAAAAGTAAGACAACACAATGTATGAGATATTTATTTTCCAATTCCTGTCACAGTAGATTAATGCTGCTTATCCTGGAATTCATTTTATAGCCTTTAAACAAAGCTGCAGCCACGAGAGTGAGATGTAAACACGAGCCGGCAAATGTTCCTCGAGTGCAGTCTCGACTGTCGGGCTAAAATGTTCAGGATCTTATGGCGTGGACAACTCTTAACCTTTAGAAAACACGTCAGCAGTCAATTTGAATTGAATCCTTGTGATAACTGTTATTTCCAATGCAGTGAAGCCTCTTCACCGGGCACACGGTACGTTCACACGGAACTGGAAACAACACGAGTCGGAGAACGTCACAGCTAATGTGGGAGACAGACAGTGGGAGGGGGAGAGAGTGCAGTGTGAGGAAATGTGTGGCGTAACTCATGGAAAGGTTATGGCACACTTCGTCTAAAGGTCAGACCTCTACTCTCTGTAAATTAGGCACAACACTGTAGAGACTGAGCCACATACTGCTTTTATTACTAGCAGTGTTGGATGAAGGAGTTGTCTTGATTTGTTCTCTGCTGTTAGGTTATTATTAAAACCAATCGTCAATTATTAGTTAACGACATAATAGAGTCCTATAAAGAAAATGACCCTAAACAGTTTGTTACAACCTTTATATTTTCAGGCGACCTCTAGTGGCCGTATTAATTGCGATTTAGGAATTTGTCATTTGATATTGTTACCATGATGAAAACCGCTCAGCTACCGACTAATTAAAGGCAGGGTTGATAATCTATACTGCAGCCAGCCACCAGGGGGAGATTGAGCTGTTTTGGCTTCACTATTGGGATCTGTCATCCATCTTTAAGTCTGGTAACGAGGTCATTCAGGTTGTTGCACTTCAACCGTAAAACAAATGACTCTTCTTTTATTCTCTTAACATTTTAACTGTTTATTCATTAACAATATTTCAACTGATAATCAAGTTAACAATAATCAACTTATCATCAATGTAAACACAGGATTTGAAAGTTTAAAGACAATTTCACGGTTAATATAAATAAACTGAACATCAGCATCACAACAGTTGTTTTTTAAAAATCCTGTTTGGCTGTTTATTTATCTCCTTAACACAAGTATGTGGCAATTCTCCACATACCAGTCACTAAAGTACGTTGGGAATGTTTTCTCCCGGGTGTCGTTAGTTATACTTGTCATTTATATAAAATTAACAACCAGAAGAAGTCAGTTGTTTGGTTTGTGTGATCAGATGTTTACTGTCGTCCTGTAGCGTAACCTTCTCCATTTAAAAAAGAACAGCTCAGAATTACTGGTACTGTTTGCATATATAGATTTACTGCAGTGAATATAACAAACAGAAGCTGAGACGACACTGAGCAAAACTTCCAGTCGGAGCTGCTCCTTTAAATATTGTTCTCTCAAGTCTGTAAATCTTACGAGTCAGATTAAAACAGGAGTTGAGTTAAATCAGGATTTCACAATCTGACTCCCTCACTCGGTCCGTTTTAAAAATCCAAATGATTATGATATTGCTCTACATTGTTCCATGACGAAGCAGCGGAACGACTGAGGCCAGTAACCCACGTCCATATTTGGCCACAGAGACATGCAGACACATCCTCTTTGTGTGAGGCTGAAACCAGTGCAGATTTCTGGACTGTAGATCTGCCTCAGCAGGGAGTTGGAGGGTTCCACAGAAAATCAGAACTGGTTTGATCGTCTCATGGAATGGAAATTGGTTAAAAATGAAATAAAAATGTAGAAATATCAAATCAAAATCTTTGCAGGAAAGTAAAAAATGACAAAATCTTAATTTACTGTGTGCTTTCAAATATAACTGACAGCTGTGACCTTCTATTTTGAAGAAACTTTATTGCTGACTTTGCAAAAATCGGAAACAAAACGCTGTGCATTTGAAAAATATGACAAAACCTCTGACGCAGACGATGGCGACCTGTGACCCTCTGTCTCCCCCCGTCCACTCGTCTCCTCTCTGACTATCGTCCACTGTATCAGCAGCACACCAGGACAGTTGTCGTGATTAGGCCTCGGCCGCTGAGGGCTGTCACCGCTTACGCAACCGCTCTCCAGTGGCGCTCAGTGTGCGAGCGGAGCAGGAAGCGGTGCTCTCGTAAGTCCCCACGTGGCACAAAGAGGAGGCCGTCGAACACATGGGGCTTCGGGGTGGGGGGGTGGGGGGGAGAGAAATTAAGCATCTCATCCCTTGGAGAGGTTTCACAAGAGGAGGATTGAAATGTTAAGTATTCCCATGACAGAAAAAGCAAATCCAGCTTCCAGATCAGCACCTGGGGCCGCACTCTCTTTGTTTGTCCTTCTCTCTCCTGAGTCCACGGGAGAATCCAGAAGAGTGGTATTAGTGAAGTTTGTATAAATTAAATAAAGACGTTCGAGCTTTTTAACGAGCCGTTTCTAAGAGACACCAGCAAATCACTGGAATCGTCTGCCTGCACGGAAATACAGACTGATATACTGTAGATCTTAAATGTTTGATTTACACATCTGCTTCTCGAGTTTAGACTTGTTCAAGTGCACTATTTGCTCTCAATTGTTAGACAGAAGTGCCGTGATACGTTTTCTACACTTGTTTAGTTTTTCTATTACAGATTTGTCAGTTTTTAATTGTGTCGGGATGAAAGGTGGAATTTCACAATTGAGCTTATCCCAGTGCAGTTATTCTGCTATGTAAGTGTCAAAATAAACAAGAAAAAAGAAGAAAAAAACTTTTAATTAGAGCCACATTTTTGTGCTTTGTCTTGTTCTGAGGGGTTCAGGGTTCGTCGCTCAATTGAAAGTGATTATATTTGCAGTGTTGGAATGATGATTGTGGTTTTGAGCGCAGGTACAATAACAACCCTGGACCATCCGTCCCTCCTGAGCCCACGCCACGTCCTGAGCTGTTGATCTGGCACATGCGGCGTGTATGGATTTCACCACAATCCCTTCAGCTTATATATCTGGGCAGATTATCTAACCATCGGAGGGCTTCACCGCATGGCTGAGGGGGTGTGCGGAGGGGGGACGGGGGGGTCGAAGGGGGGGGGGGGGACCAGTACGGAGGGCCTGGCAAATTTTTTCCCCGCGGATCTTCTTGGAGGACACCTAATCACAAGTGACACAGGAGCAGCACTGCCGACTTGACGCTAATCCGTGCTGAAGTCAGAAACATTTCCAAGGGTCTCAGCAGTTCTTTCTGGATAAAAGGGCACAATTGAAATTATGCCACGAAGGCTGTGATGTGATACAGCACCTCTCTCAATCATTTACACACACACACACACACACACACACACACACACACACACACACACACACACACACACACACACGAGGAGTGAAGACTGTGGAGCTTTCAGACAGCACCCAGCAGATCGGGTCTGAGGCCTGAGCACGTGCTGCCCCACTTGGCTTTGTTGGGAATGTTTTCCCGTCCTTGCTCCACGAGTCCACATGCTGCTCTGATCAGTGTTTCCCGGACGCACATATCGTCCTTTTCTATTTTTAAAACATATAATAACAAGACACGTGGTGAGGATGTTCAAAAAAAAAGATGATGAACTGATTTTTGGGGCTGTCAAAGCAGAGCTGAGGTTCCAAGGTTGACATGTGACGGAGCTGCCCCCCGAAGCTCTGTCTCCTCTTTTGAACGAGTGTGTTGCTGTCTCCGATTTTGACTCAATGCACAATGACAATGAGGAACGGGAAAAAGTGTGTCAGATTGAAACGATTAGACGAATGGGATTAAGATGGGAATCGAAATGGAGATGTAACGGATCATTTCCTTTAGGTGACAGTCCTGAAAGTCCGGACCAGGGTTCTTATGACAGTGTTTATATGGCTCTGGTTAGTTCTGGTGTCACATTGTAATAAAGGGAGCGCACTCTAGACTTAAGTGTGACATGTCCTGTCATCCTCACCTGTTCCTGCGTCTACCTACTTGACACTGATTGGATTGTAGATGACGTAGGGGTGTTGCATTCGTTAACTTGTTTTAAATTAAGTGCGCAGTAAAAAATTTGTCTTTTCCGTTTGAGTGAAGATGATGAATGAACCATTACAGCCTCTATAATAACATTAAAGTGTTACAACCAGCAATATTAAGAAATCACTGGAGACGAAGAGTACAACTAATCCTGCAAGATTCTTCTGCTTCATGTTCTTCTTCTGTTGTTCAATGCTGCTTCGGCTTCCTGCCATTATCCAGAAAACAGTTTTCACACTTCCAATGAACAAAAGCATGCTTTGGTTTGATTCTGATTCAATTTTGGTCCATTTTAATTTGGTTCAGCCTTAACTGAAAAGTCAGGAGGTTCGAAGCAAACAAGGTGAGAAAGTGACGTCAGGCCTCCTGCTGTAAACTCCTGCTCTCTCAGGCGGCTCTGCAGGAGCAGCTCTTTTTTTTTGATGTCTGATGCCTGTAAATCTCTTTTGATTGCACCGCTGCAGAGCTGCTCTATCAAATCAACCTGGCAAAACCCCATTGGGCCTGTGTCCTGACCTCAGCCCACAGACGCACCAGTGATCTAACACCAGATACTTCACACCAGATCTCACATGGGACTCCACATGAAGGCCTCTCTCTCTCTCTCTCTCTCTCTCTCTCTCTCTCTCTCTCTCTCTCTCTATATATATATATATATATACAGTATATAATTTTCCACTGTTTATTCTTCGCCAGGTTCGGTGTTTAGACAAAGGACGTCTCACTTGGCCCAGACGGCAGCAGCACGTTCTCAGGGAGAGAAATAACATGGTTCAGTATAAATAAAAGATTATTGAACAAGGAGAAAAGAGAGCAGGGGATGGAGGGAGAGAGACATGAGAGGAGCAGAGCACACACACACACACACACACACACACACACACACACCTACATACACACCTACATACACACACGCAGCTTCATCAGTTTATTTACTTGTTCTCTGGAGTGTACACACATTTTCAGACTTTTGAGGGATTTAAATAATTTGCAGTTGCACAGATTTGCTGTTCTTCGGGATTTTCCAGCACGACCATACTGACTCTATGGGCTGATATGAAACCGTCTGTGAGCTGCACGAACTCAAGTAACCCCGGAAGAACAATTTCGTCTTTATTAACATGTCTCGAGGAGGCTGATTAGGACGATCTATTTGTGTTATTTCAGAGCTTTTTATACCTTTGGAGAGTTTCTATGCTAAGCTAACCTCTTTGGTTTCTAGTGGCAGAGTTATATTTACATGTTTTAGCAAAAAGACAAGAGCAGCTTGCATAAAATGAACTTCTTATAATGAAAAAAAGAGAAAATACAACTCGTAACATCTCGTGTGAGCTTTGATTTACCAAACTCCTACAAAATAAATGTCACCTGTTCACCCTGGTTCATATTTTCACTGTAGCACATCAGTGTTTTTGCCCTGACAACCTGTAACATGGCTGTCGGTCTGATTCTGCATGTTTTCCATCTGGCTGGTGTTTCCGCTCGCTCTCGTCTCAGCCGATCAGAGGAACCTCTTGGCGAGTGCCCACAGCCTGTTTGGCCACAAAGCCGGGGCTTGTGTCTGAAGCCACGCATGTGGAATGATCACAGAGGATACGGGAGATGGAGGGTGGTGGAGGAGGGGTACTGTACCAGAGTCAATGGCAGCAGAGCTGGAGGTCACAGTTATGCAACACCACTAATGTCAGACCCTCCCTGTTGCTAGATGACATTTTCCCTTTAGTTCAAATAATCACATTAGAGGCGCTCTGAACCGGGTGTCTGCTTAATTCACGTGTAAAACTGAGACGGAGAAAGGTTCATTTCCTCTGTATTCATGCAAGTCTTCTAAAAGCTTACGGATACGGACGCAAGAGACTAAACGAGGTAGTGGCACCGGAAATCGAAATTTCAACAGTGGCGGAACTTTTTGAGAACAGACTTTGTGAGTTGCTAAGAAACTACTGACATCTATATGGTGTAATTTCAACAGGAGTACGTGGACAAACTATCTTAAGAGCTACATTAGCCCGACATCCGCCACGTCGCCATGTTGTCATAAATGCTTGACTCTGCGCTGCCCTCTAGTGGATGTTTGCTTAACAACCACAACAATGTGAAGGACACATGCATATGGGACAATAACGTTGAAATCTCTCTTCTTACACAACGGCAACATATATGAGACTTCACACCCTGTTTTATTTGATAACATTTTTTAAATCATATTTCGGTTACATAAATCCTCTTCTCATTCTTTGTCAAAAAAACGATCTGAACCTAATAAACCTGAAATTCAAGGGCAGAAAAACAAGCACACGGCGGTAAGGAGCCTTGAGGCTGCATCTCTTTTCGTTGAGAAAACACATGTTCTGTGTGATTCTGTAGCGATGGGTTATAGAAGTGTCAACTGCACAGTAGGAAGAAGGAGAAAAAAATAGTTGTAGCAGCTTTGGAAACTTTGCCGAACTAATATTCTTCCACAAAGTACAGCGAGAAACAACGGCTGTATTATTCTGGGCCATGTCTCAATTCTGATTTTGCTTTATTTATACAAATGTGAGGTGAATGAGAGCTGGTGTTGTATCAAAATATGTTCATTAAAATCGTATCAATGGCACCACCAGTCAAGTGGATGTGCAGGAAATGGAAATTTATATTTGGACCAGAAAACACCATTTACCTCCTGGGCCCCTTTAGGTTCTCATCCAGATCAAACCTTGCTTAGAGTTCAAGGCAACATGGTATTCTGTATTCTGTGGGGAGGAAGGATCATACTTGAAACTTGACAACAATGATGTGATATAATGATCATAAACTGGTTCATGCAACCTCTTGTAAATGTTGCTGTGTTTATGTGAGAAAAAATAAATAAATAAATAAAATCCAAAAAAACAACAACCCACCAGTCAAAGAGAAATTATGAAAACATAGAAAGACAAACAGAGAAAGTCCCATTTCAAAAGATGGGGATTGAGTCGTGCAGGTTTATTTGATGGCTGTCGTCTTGTTTATTTCTCTCCCCTGTGTGGGAACCATTAGTGTGTTTCTTTGCTGTCAATCCCACATGGCAGCAGAAGATAAAGTGGCTTAGTGCTCAAAAGATCAAATACCACACACTGACAGACGGCAAAGTGTGCAATTTGTAATTCTTACGACACAGTAATACACAAAAATACACAACCTCCCGCTTCCTCCTCCAGGAGAGATGGTTCTCAGCACGTAAAGAGACATTTCCCTTCTTATGTGATTAACAGCAGAGAGTCGAGCTGCCCGTTAATGGTATAACCGCCTCTTAAGATAAAGGTCCGGGCGTATTTTCAGTTTCCTGTTGCACTGGGATCGAGATGTTAGTGGAACTGAATACTGGACGTTCAGAGGTGGAGGCTCTGAAAAGATTAGAAACCCATCAGCCGCTAAACAACCGGCGTCATCCTCTCCACTTATTCCCTGTGAATATGCTCCACTGCCTCTGAAAAGAAACTCATCCCAGAGATTATACTGGGGAATAATGCTTGTGTGTGTGACAAGTCACCATGTCTCAGGGGGAAAAAGAGCAACAGGAGAAAAGTACCCGAGTGAAACGTGGAGTTGTGTGTTTGTAAATGGTGATTGTGCATCATTTTCTCTAAGAGGAAAAAAACGATTCAAACGAAAATACTGAGAAATCACACGTTTAAAAGCACAAAGGCCTGAAAGGTTTTGAAAAATGGCCTCCGTTTATGAAGGGTGTCGTGTTTGTTCTGCTGCCAGCTGCTTTTAGCTCTCTTGTTAACTCACAAACACTTACGTTGCCTCTTCCCCCCGAAATCGATGCCTTGATTTGACAGCTTATTCCTCAGTATCATATGGATTTTCCACTTTAATGAGACAAGGTGGGGATTAGTGTTTCCAGCTGGTTTCTACCTGAAAGTTTTTTGAGCATCATGTAGCCTAAATCAGTCCAAATACTGTGTTTACTCTCTAATTACACTGTTACATCACCATATTCTTTTTTTCACTCATCTCTCACCTCTAAGAATTTAATTGCATGGGCCTTATATAACCTCATTCAAGAAAACAGCAAATATATATGTATGCGATATGTCTTTTTCTATTTGATCTGGTCATTAACATTTCTGGTTGTGAAACAAGTTCCGAAAAGAGCACGAATGTGTTAATATAAACATCCCTTCAAACTGTCCTCAGTTCAGTTTGTCCTGCTCGGCCGTTCAAGCATGAAGAACTGCAACCTGTCAGATGTCGTTTGTGTCTCAAAACCCACGAGTCCTCACATCTTCAACGTCATTTACTGTAGTTTGTTCGGATTACACTCACAGTCCCAAAGAAGTGCTCGGCAGTTGTTTTTTTTTTAATGACAGGCGCTGAGATTGACATTTTAGAAGCGTGTGAATGACATTCAGCTAAATGTAAACGAACTTATCGCATCAGAGATTAAATAAACCGACAAAAACGTGTCTGATCGTGGCTGCAGCTGTCGAGGACTCAGAGGACAGGATGTTCTCAGCTACTGTTTCAGGGCATTCAGGGAAGGAAAGGATGGAAATACATACAAAATACATATAGTGAGTTTTAAGCCTGTTTCTGACATTTATGTTTGCTTTAAAATATTTAGCCCAAGAACAAGTAGTCGTAGGATAACAAAAATGTAATGCCGAGGTTTCAGGAATCAAGGCGTTCGTCAGCTGTACAGCAGTATTGATTATCATTCTTCCAATATGAGTAGGACTTATGCAGTGACAATATACATTATGATTTTAATTGTATTATACTGAAAATCAGGCACACAAAAGAAATTCATTAGTCAATTCTTTTAAATCATACTTTATTATTGTCAAAGAAAAAAACAAACATGCTTTGAATGTAGCCACACTGACTAAAGTCCCTCTGTGGATTACTGAGAGAGGCAGAACAAAGTTACACAGATACACAGTTAATCTGACCAGAGATCCTTGTTCCCTGGCCAAATGATGCCCCTGAATTTGACCTTGGTATCGAGGATTCTTTTAGCTTGCACAGTTAAACAGTTATGTTCCAAATATTTTTTTATTTAAAAAAATTCTAACTTTGATCATTTAAATATCTTCAATGTCACAATTTTTAAATGCAGCTGTACTGTCAGGGTTTAAATCGGTTTTGTCAAATTAGCTTTTATACGATTAAAATCTGGTGCACATTAAACATTTCAACTCTCTATATAAATAGCTGGGATAGCTAAAACTATTTGCCTTCAGCTATTTCAACTATTTATCCATCATTTCAACATTAGCATTATTCCCCTGCCTGTTTTGCTAATACTTGAGGTGAACGTAATAGCGAAAATAAACTGCAGACATATGGATAAATGGTGGAATGTAAAATTTAAGCTATTAATAAGATCATTTAAGTTCATAATTAAATTATTACTTTCATGATTTACTTTGTGTATCTATCACTTTTAGCTACTTTGGACTGTTTAGCTAACATTCATCTGTGTTTTATTACTTTTAGCGGATCTTTAGCGATTTATCCGTTATGCTAGCTATTTCTTCGTACATATAGTGAGTTTTAAGCCTGTTTCTGACATTTATGTTTGCTTTAAAATATTTAGCCCAAGAACAAGTAGTCGTGGGATAACAAAAATGTAATGCCGAGGTTTCAGGAATCAAGGCGTTCGTCAGCTGTACAGCAGTATTGATTGTCATTCTTCCAATATGAGTAGGACTTATGCAGTGACAATATACATTATTTGATTTTAATTGTATTATACTGAAAATCAGGCACGCAAAAGAAATTCATTAGTCAATTCTTTTAAATCATACTTTATTATTGTCAAAGAAAAAAACAAACATGCTTTGAATGTAGCCACACTGACTAAAGTCCCTCTGTGGATTACTGAGAGAGGCAGAACAATATTAACACGCATATTGCAGTTAATCAGAATGTTCAAGTAGAAAAGAAAAGACGGAAATCCGATATGAGACATCATAAAATAAAATAAACAAAAAATTAAACCATGATTATGTAAGATTCGCAGTCAGAGGACTAAAACAAAAAGAGGACAAACACTGCATAAAGACCTCCGTTGGCTGAATCAAGTGTGTTGTTTGGGTTGGAGAACACACGCCCCCCCTGTAAGTGCATGAGGTGCAAACTCTGAGGCCATTTATTCGTGAGGTGTACTGCTACTCTGAAGCACTCACAACAACACAGAGTTATAAGTCAGATATCAGAAGAATGAATTAATAAGGGCGTATCATTTCCATAACAAAACATAGAGTACTTAGGTTAAAAAAATAGAATAAAATAGTGCACTGAGTTCCAGTGTCCTAAAGCCTTTACAACAGTCTTCTAAGGTGCCGCAGTGAGTAAGATATGATCTTCTACTATCTACAGAGGGAGCTTACATGCTCCAACAGATCTGAATACAGTTCTATATGAAAATGTAAGACAAGCAACAGGTGACAGGAAGAAACTATGAAAAAGAAATTCATAGCGATTTGTACGAAATACAAAGAGTTGGGTTGTGTCCCATTCTTGAGCTTTCAAACCATTCCTGCTCATTCTCAATCAAAACTGTCATTTGGATGCATGTAATGTGATTCTTTTTCTAATGGAAGGAAAATACATGGAGCAGATGAAGAAAATTTGGCTTGAACCTTTAGCTACAGACACACAGGAGAAGACACTGAGATTACTCTTGAAAAGTTTCACTGAAAAAATAGGCTTTCTACAAGTGAGGTGTCCAAATATATACACATTTTGAAGTGAGTATAATACTAACAACCCTAATATTCCCTCTGAAAAGCATTTTTTGAAAAAAGTGGACTTAGTGTGACTAAAGAAAATATTTCTTAGCGGGGCTTCATATACAGTTAACACCCTGTCCCTCTTAAAAACATGTTTCACAGTGTATTTTGTCCCTTTTTCGAAATAGACTATGTTAGAGTTCCGAGGTGCAGAAAGAACCGCACACACCTTTTCCTTGTCCTCTAACAGAAAGAGTTCCAACGTTTGAATGCTTCTCGATCCACCGTTAGCATAATATCTCAGGAACTACGTTGTCCTAAATGGTTTGTGCTTTTCCTAATGGAAGTTAAAAACACGGCTGGAGTCAGGCTTCAGTGCCAGAAAGAAGCAAACATGAGGAGCACTGCATTTCCTCTGGACCGGAGTTGTGCGCCCCAATGTCCACAGCTAATCTAGTGCCACGGCAGGAAGGCCCCCCCCCCCTCTCCACATGGTAGACTCGAGTGAGACTTGACCTTAGAGCATGAAGTCCTCTCGGCTTAGATGGAGCTTCTACGTTTATTGAGTCTTCTGTAGGTATTGATGCTGTGCAGACCAGTGGAAACCGAGCTGATGCCCGAGTGACGCTGCAGGCTGCACACGCATCCATTGGAGTGGAGGGGGTTGGAGAAGGCCTCTCCCTGCTCCATGTAGGTGTCCGAGGTGGAGAGGTCCCGTGAGATGATCATGGGGATGGAGTATTGCAGTTTCTCCCTGCTCTTGTACCAAAGGCAGGAGCACATGGACTGGAAGTGGAGCACCTCAGCGTACACGTTACGCAGGCCTCGGCTCGCTGGTCCGTTCCCTCCCGCCCCGCTCCCTCCACCGCATCCAGACGGCGTGGAGGAGGAGGAGGCCGGGTCAACAGAGCAGTGGATGTGTCCGCCCGCCTGACCGTTGTGAGCGAGGAGCGCCCTCTGCTCCGCATCCCGCTTCTCGTCCTCGGCGTTCATCGTCATGAAGCGCAGCACGGCTAAGTTGAGGAAGGCTCCAATCACAGCCAGACCAGTGAGGATGTAGATGAAGCTGAAGGCCACGTACTCGGGCTTGGTCTGCAGAGCCTGCTCGTTCTGCAGCGCCACATAGTCCCCGAAGCCGATGGTGGTGAGCGTGATGAAGCAGTAGTAGAAGGCGTGAAAGAAGTTCCAGCCCTCGAAGTGGCGGAAGGCCAGTGCCCCGACGCACAATGTGCTCGTGCAAGAAATGAAACCGATGATCACCATGTTGGCCATGGAGACCTCCGTGTGCCTCATGCCCACGCACTTCTTCAGGCGGTGGAGCAGGTCCCTGACGAAGGTGTTGATCCGCTCACCCACGCTCTGGAACATGACCAAGGTGAGCGGGATGCCCAGGAGGGCGTAGAGCATGCAGAACCCCTTCCCTCCATCTGTGCTGGGGGCTGCATGGCCGTATCCTGAGGGACAGAAGGAGAAAGGAGCAGGTTTACTAGGGCAGAACTAATTAAATCTACAGTGCAGGGGACAGGGGTCTGAGAGGAGGAGGCTGCAGGCTGGGAAGATTGTCAAACCTGGAGCAGACAGATATAAATGATTTGTATTCTTTGAGCAGCACTTCTGATAAATTCAAAGACTCTTCATTTCACGGCGCCAGAATGCAATTGGAATTGAGAAGGCACAGCGGTGTGGCAGGAATAGCAAAGTACTGATGTCGTGTGAGGGAGAGGGAGTTTGAATTATTCATTGACAATTTGTCTCTGTGCAGTGGCTCCAGCTAATGAGTGCATTTGCACCTAATTAGCCCTCTACATTATTCCAGATCAAATAAACAGAACACCATAGGGTGTCCAGCAGTCCTTTGGATCTTCAGATTATAGGACCCCCATGGCAGAATAGCAAAAGTCAGCAGGGCAGTTTGTGTGCGCTCCACTGAGTCTTTGGAAGAGTCCAAAAAAAACAAGAATAGAAAAAGATGAAACATTTGCAGCGACATATAAGTTCATTAAGAAACTTCATGTCAAAGGTTGGTGGATTAACTTTCCTTTTAATTAATTCTCCATTAAAAGATGTTATGTGAGTGAAATGGCCACTTGGATTTGACCACCTCTCAACACCAGCTGATGTCAGATGAGGCCTGACTCACAGAGGGATTCTGAATGCACTCACGATACACAGCTCATGAATTTCAGGACAGATTTGATCTTCCTTCCGGCACATTTCAGGTTACGCGTCACCCTTTTTGTCTCATAACGTCCTTCTCTCGCTCCCATTGTCCCACAGGATACGAGGCCGTCGCACGCAGCCTCATTACTGCCTGACATAAATTTACCACAAGTGGACCTGTTGCACACGGGAGCGGGGAGATGATGTCCCCGATAACAATGGGATCAGCAAATGGAAAAAGGTTGTACAATAGTGAGAATGTAATTACTCCCGGGGCTGATTTAATTCTTTGGGGTCGGGTTTTATTGTCACACTGATCTGTGCGGTTGAATCACATGACTGTCAGCTGCCAAATCTGTTTAAGGCTTAACCAGCTGTGCTGCTATTATTGTTTGTGTTGGTGGAAGGAATAAATTGTGCTTTTGATTAGTACTTTGTTGTGATTAGGGAGCAGGTAAATACACAGTTAATCTGACCAGAGATCCTTGTTCCCTGGCCAAATGATGCCCCTGAATTTGACCTTGGTATCGAGGATTCTTTTGTCTAATGTAGCTTGCACAGTTCCACAGTTATGTTCCAAATATTTTTTTATTTAAAAAAATTCTAACTTTGATCATTTAAATATCTTCAATGTCACAATTTTTAAATGCAGCTGTACTGTCAGGGTTTAAATCGGTTTTGTCAAATGAGCTTTTATACGATTAAAATCTGGTGCACATTAAACATTTCAACTCTCTATATAAATAGCTGGGATAGCTAAAACTATTTGCCTTCAGCTATTTCAACTATTTATTCATCATTTGAACATTAGCATTATTCCCCTGCCTGTTTTGCTAATACTTGAGGTGAACGTAATAGCGAAAATAAACTGCCGACATATGGATAAATGGTGGAATGTAAAATTTAAGCTATTAATAAGATCATTTAAGTTCATAATTAAATTATTACTTTCATGATTTACTTTGTGTATCTATCACTTTTAGCTACTTTGGACTGTTTAGCTAACATTCATCTGTGTTTTCTTACTTTTAGCGGATCTTTAGCGATTTATCCGTTATGCTAGCTTTTTCCTCGTACACATTTAAATGCCTAATGTGATTTCATGCCTCCTGCAGTTTGTTGAAACTTTCTGCAGTGACAGTATGGTCAATTCTCACAACATGAACCAGTTCCTGTTGACATTTATTATGAGTGAATACCAGCTTGGTTTTCCCTCCAGTGGCTTCTGGTTATCAAAAATGCATAAGAACTGGTCAGTCTGTTGCAGAGCAGGTCTGTGAATAACAATGTGTTCTACTCAGCCACTGTGAGCATATTGAAATCAGAACTTTCTGAACAAAAGTTCCATTATTACATCCATTTCCAAAGGTTTAGAATGAGAAGGTCGGATTTATTCTGCTTGCTATTGTTTAAATAATTTATCGGCCTATGTTCCCCTCAAGCAGTGCAGCATTAGAAAATACTATGAGCATCTTGTTTTGTCACCTCTTAAGACATTCAGTCTCAACGAGAAAGTCCACAATCTGATTTACCCAAAGGTTCTTAGCTCTGCAGCTGTGGGTGCAAAGTAAATGCTCTTATTAACCATTCATTGGAGAGTGAGTGGGACAGTGTGTTCAGGTGAAGGCAGAGGCTGAGCAGAGGCCTGTCAGGAGCTGTCGGCAGCAGGGAGCAGTTTATCGGGACGAGGGGACGACCGGAGTGACAGCGGCGCTCGTCACCAGCAGACACGCTGGCCGGAGGCGACAAGGCCGGGAGTCCTGCTGCTGTGCGAGCGAAGCCAAGCGGCCTACATGACATCACCCTCCCCTCCAAACTTCTCCCGCTTCCTCCCCACCAACAGTGACAAAGTTATCATGAGACAGGACGTCTGCGCGGCTCGTCCTGGCACGCGGCGGGGGGGAGGCCACGAGGGCCACTTGCTCTGTTTACATGAATTACTGTCATTGCCACAGGCAGAGGAAAAGTGCAGCCTGAAAGGTGAAAGAACAATGGCCCGCCGAGGTTTGATGGACATCTGAGGAGCCCCAGACTCTCTGAGGCTGAAGCTTTCATATTGAACACATTTTGGTTTCCAAAGAGGGATGTTATCACGAGGGAGTGGCTGTGAATATTTTGCACATATTTCATGGGGAGACCGGGAAAAACTGAGAGGAGACATCTGGGAAATTACAGTTATCTTTTCTTCTCTCAGAGAAAACAGTAATTCCTCTAAAATTAGTGCAGATTGTCGACGTGTGTGAGGACGGTTGCAGCACATAAAAGCCGTATCAAAGAGTTCTCCGCAGCCCGAGACTGATTGTCTCATAACCTAATTTCTGTAATTATCATGTAAAAGAAAATATGAAAATTGCATAACATTGAAAGGAGATAAGAGCCTTTAAAAGACTAACAAGCAGGGGGAGGCTTATAAATGTCAGCTGAACACAGGTGCACCGTTCTCCAAGCTCTCATTCCCTCCTCGCTGCTGCCTCTCATTACCGAACCATCATTTAGAGCCAATCATTTAAGCTAATGCCTCCAGCAACAGGCTGGTCCTAATTTAAATGCTTCAAAACAAATCATTTCATAGACAGAGCAAATATTCCTGTATGATATCTTTCCCATTCCTAAACATTTAGTCACTCGGAGAATTAATTTCCCGGGTCTGTAACATTTTCTCTTTTTTTGAACCCTCTAATTAATTTCTCATGTTTTAATCCTCCCATGTTCATTAAAGCAGATGGGCTCGCTTGCAGCTTTACTCAGTGCCGTGCCATATGAACCCTCACACAGTTTCTCAAATGAAACGTCTGATATCCTTTTACGCAGCTCGTCTGTAGCAATGAAAGTCATCGGTGCTCGCTGTACCTTTTAGTCCTGATTGCTAGTTTATCTGAATGCAGTTCCTTGCCTGTGTGTGTGTGTGTGTGTGTGTGTTAGTGTGTCTACAATATAACACCACCAGGCTAACGAAGTATTCTTCATTAGCCTGATTAATTAGGTTCGGGTAAAAAAATAAATAAATCCAAGCTTTGAAAGTACATCAAAGGAAGGCATAATGTGGTTAGCAGGGCTCCAGCTCCACGTCACTCAATTACATTTTCATTGATTACCAGGCACGATATGTTCTTGCCATCAAAATGAGAACTAGAACCCATTCATCAAGCACATCGCCTCTATCTATCTATCTATCTATCTATCTATCTATCTATCTATCTATCTATCTATCTATCTATCTATCTATCTATCTATCTATCTATCTATCTATCTATCTATCTATCTATCTATCTATCTATCTATCTATCTATCTATCTATCTATCTATCTATCTATCTATCTATCTATCTATCTATCTATCTATCTATCTATCTATCTATCTATCTATCTATCTATCTATCTATCTATCTATCTATCTATCTATCTATCTATCTATCTATCTATCTATCTATCTATCTATCTATCTATCTATCTATCTATCTATCTATCTATCTATCTATCTATCTATCTATCTATCTATCTATCTATCTATCTATCTATCTATCTATCTATCTATCTATCTATCTATCTATCTATCTATCTATCTATCTATCTATCTATCTATCTATCTATCTATCTATCTATCTATCTATCTATCTATTTATCTATCAGGATTTTATTTGTTTGAAAAAAAAAAGGAAAAGCTGCTGACCCCAACACGTGACTCAAATGTCCACATTACGTAGAACAATACAAAACCACAAAGGGGGAAATATATGTTCTCAGGGGCCAGGGATGAAATTAAATACAAATGACAGATGCGTACACAAGGGGGAATAAAATGGTGTTATGAAACCTGGCATGTTATGTACACATTACACGTCTGACAGGATGGAAAGTCGCCTCACGGTCTCTGGAGGAGACTTCAGGACGTGCAGGCTCAGTAACAGAGGTGCTGGTGACAGAGCTGCTCTCTCTCTCTGTCTCTGGGCTTCACTGGAGACTGATAATGTCCTCAGACATCTGTGCTCCTGGAGACTAGTCAGTGCCACGCTATTTAATACACTCGTCGGTGTGTGTGGTGCAGGGTTCCACACACAATTTGTTATTATCTTTGCCAGCAGATGATGTATTTGTCTGCGTTTTTAAGCAACATTACCCGAGAACTACTCAACCAATTTCCACAAAACTTGGAGGAAGGATACGGTGTGGGTCGGGGAGGGACCCATTAAATTTTGGTGCAGATCCCAACTCTGCGAGATGGGACATATTCCAACATTTTTCTGAATTTCTAAAAATAATAATACTGAGATCTTGATGTAAAAAAAAAAAGCAAGGCACTTTCAGAGGACTGAAGTCTATGAGTGTGAAATTTGATGCAGCTGGATTGAGTTTGAGGGACTGTTGGGTCTTGGCGGAGGTACACGCTCCCCTGAGAGCCGTTTCAGTTGAGATATTTTTTAACTCTCCTGTGTAGATTCTTCTTCTTTGGCTTTCACTCCATAACAAACTGCTGCTCTCCAACTAAAGGGCTTGATTTTAAACCTCAGTGGATTCTAAATCATTTCAAAAAGATCAGATACATCACAACATTTTCAGTATAACGATTTACATTCACATCAATCTAGCAAATGACAAATAAAAAAATAAACCTAAACAGCATAAACTTGTTGTCTATGCTCTTAGTTAAGTCGTCTGGATTACGGCCGTTATATACTGTCTGGAGGTCAGAGAGATTTGAGTGAGTAAATCAAACTAAAAGCATGAAAGAAACGGTAGGATTTTAAAAAGAGAGTGGGAACATCTTCCAAATCCCTAGAGTGAGCAACACTGATGGTAAATAGATTAAAAATACCAACGTAGATTAAACACCGGACGACTTATGTAAAAGATAAGACACGACTGAGAGGCTTAAGTTTCAATGTAAGTGGTATAGACACCAGAGTCTGATGGACGACGTGACGGCTTCCCGGAAGTGAAGTCAAAGTGTCTTGATTTCCCCCTTGTGGCTGGTTGCAGTATAAGTCATTTGGGCTCATTCTTGGAAGTTGGGTTTTAAAGAGTTATTTAAAGCTATAAGAATGTCAAGATAGACAGCTCTGACTCGCGATGGTCGAGTGCCTGTCTCGTGGGACTCTGGCTCGAAATGACGTCTTTGGCACAAGATGGCAGCGTTCATATCTGGGATTATTTTGCATCATTTGTGAATAGTGGAAGGAATCAGGAGCACGTCATCCATTTTTTTATACACAGTCTATGTGTATACACTGTACAAAAAACAGAAACTTTTGAAAGTCCTCACATCAGCAGCAGAGAACTGGATGGGAGACTTGTGTGATGACTTACATCTCCCTTGTTGGACGTCCCTGTCAGTGTGCATCACCGTAGTGGTCAGTAAACAAATTCCTCGAGCAGAGCCCCACTGAGCCCGGAGGTGTTGCCCTCGCTCACAACATCCAGCCCTATATGGCTGACCTAGTTCTTCAACATACAGGTGGCCTGAGCAGCCAGTCCTGTGTGACGTCACGCACGTCTCCGTTTACACCGTCAATACAACGCGGCGCAGATTGGAGAATGTTCTGTTCAAATGTGCAAATAAACACTGGTCGTGTCGACCGCTCGGTACAGACTGTCTTCAAACACGTTGCTTCCCAGCATGCCTGCGCCGCAGCTCGCTCTCCTCTCCAGCTGCGTCTGGCCAAGGACGTCATCACACCACACGGCAAACTGTGGCTCTTATCTACACGTGAGCATCAAACGTTTTTACACAGAGGACGCACAAAGATTTTAGAGTCAAAGTTAATCATTAAAGCTGGTTTTCCCACGACTCGTGTCCTACCTCTGTGTAAAGTGGCCACCATCGACTCTCAATCACAGACACCTCAAACTCCAGACGACCCCGCGACTGTTTACTCAGGCTCTCAAACACAGCTCTGGCTCTCCCACCTCCCTCCATTACCCCGTCCGGCTTTTGACCCACAGGGCCTTGCTGACAGATGCTGTGTAATGTCCATGTAATGAGAGCGAAGCCAAAGAATTGGAGGACTACTTTTAATCGGGGGAGGGGGGGGAGAAATATCAATATTTAGAGTCAAGGAGTTTAAAACTGAAGCAAAGGAAGCAAAGCTGTTTCATTTATTTTCAATGAGTGGGAGTTCAATGGGTTTTCAACAAGTTATGGATTAGAGAGCGAGCTCTTTCTGCTGTTTTAACGGCTTCATTGCTGTTTTATTCAGTAAGTCAGATCTGATACAGAGGTGCACAGTGAGTAGTGAGACATTCTATATGTTAGTGCCATGGGTTAATTCAGTTCATCTGTCCCGAAATAATAAATACAACTCAACAAAGCCCTTTTGTTGAACATTATCCCGCTAGACTGACTTCCAACAGTAAGGACAGAGTATATATCTAGTTTTTCAGATTCTTCCAGAACCATTAAAAAAGAATCATATATCTGCCGCCTCTATGCTTAAGGCTTTATTAAAGATGGCAGTCATGGTTAAAAGAAACCGATGTTCCCTCCAGACAGGATGCAAGCGTTGGTCTCATGTGTCTTGTTTACTTTACAATCCACTTGCACTTACAATGCACTGCTCTGCGAATGGAGAGACACACTGCAAGGATCTCTTTTGCTCATCTCTGACCATCAGGCCACCGCTGCTCCTGTATCTGACCCACATCTGTCAGGATTCCGCAGGACTCAGTCAATAGAGCCTTGAAGCTGAGCTGTTCACCTGTGGAGGCAAAGTTCAGTGAAGCTCCACTAAGCACGCAGAACCCCCGAATCGGAGAATCGACAAACGTCACTTACATGTATTAGTCTCAGCTGCAGAGCGCTGGTCGTCCATCTGTTTATTCTTTTCAATTATTAATATCGAACGTATCGAATGTCCAAATGCACCAAATTCAACTCTGCACCTGCAACAACTTTCCTTTCACCATGAACCAGATACACTTGATGAGTAATTGTGACACTGCATATATCGTCCTTTCAACTTAGATCCTTTATTTATCACATTATTGTATTCATAGGTTGTATTCGATACCTATAATAATGTCAGGTATGTCAGCGTCCACATTATACCGAGCCTGCTGTCAGCAAACTGTAACAGAGGAAAAAATATCTCTCTAATCAAACTTTCATTATATGCAGTGACAGTGAACACGCAGCCTGCACAGCGGAGCGGGAAGGTGTCGGCGGGTACTGGATATATTCATCACAGGCAATCTCATGTAACGCTAGAGGAGACAGCACATTGGCAAAGCGTCTGTCTGGGTTCACTTTAACTTGGTTACCCCGGTGCGGGCTCCAGATCAGGGCCTGGGAGCATGTGCTCTCATCCAGCGCACAGCTGAGGCTCAAACACTGAAGCATTACAAGCCTGAAGACCCGAAGAGACAAGAGGTTAGATCACGGGCTGTGACTCGGCTGCCGTGCACCCCAGCTTCACCTGTCTTGTAATAAAACCTCTCACCAGCATGATGCAACACAGTCACAACATTCACACACACACTCTGCATCTCGTGAAGCATTGAAACAACAACGTTTGCCCGCGTGTGTCCGACCGTCCTGGTCAAATGTTTGGCTTTCACAGTGAGGAAAAACAATTCCCTATCAGAGTTTTTTCCAAACGTACTCCGTAGGTTCCTTTTTAGGGGATATGAGCGGGAACCTTGGCAGGCCGCAATTTTCCATGAGGTCAGTAAGCAAGGCATTCCATGTGGAGTGTGAGATCTGTGGGAGGGTTACCTAATTAAATAACTCACGTGATTTATGTACCTGATACACAGTTGATCAAGTTTCTTTTAAAACTCACTACACAGATGGACTGCGGCACGAAGTCATAGAAGAGGAAATGAGAGATTAAATATAAAGGGGAAGAAAAGCAAAATAAGGTTAAGAAATCAAACTGAAGGGACAAACCAAATTTTAGAACATAACAGAGAGTGAGTCAGTGCTGTGCCAAGTTTTCTTTTAAAAACATTGTACAGTTATGAAACCAAGACACACAAAGCTTTAAAACTTAATTTAGAAGGTAGGAAGTCTTTAATTTGTAGTCACCGCTAATAGGAACAAGTTGGGATTTGGTTCCAGGCCTTTAAGAGGTCAACTCAAATAACAGAGGGATCCGTTTCCACTGCTCCATTTGGGTTATCTGCTTTGAAAGTGTGCCTCCGTTGGCACGGAGACAAAGGGAGAACATTTGATCTGAGACTGGAATTTGCAATTGTTTGTGTTGGGGAGAGATGCTAATTCCCCGTGGTAAACAACTGGAAGTATTGTAAAACATACCTGGGGAAACTGAGCAGAAAATGTTGCCTTATAGTCTGGAGAGAATCAAACAAACTAAACTTCAGTTCTGTTCCTGCACTAGTGACCTCAGATCAGTGAACATGTAAAGAGAGCACAGGTCAGTGGGGGTGTGAGGAGAGAGGATAATAAATCAACATGGTACGAGGTTCTCGGGCCACTGCTGCAAAATGAGCGTAGCGGAAACCCAACAGTTTGTAAATGCAAGCAGTGGGGAAAGTATATGTTCATCTGCATTGCCACCGTAATTTAAATATCAGGAAGATCGGGTATAAACGCTATAACAAGTTATTCCACTCCAGTCCAGCAAGTGGCACAAGACTACACAACAATGTTGATACTATATAAATCGACAAACATATAATAAAACAAAAAGTTGATGATTAGCAAAAAAGCATGAAAACAGTTCCAATAGCTACTTGAAAATAATAGATTAACCGCTGAAATCGTTAGTTACAAATAATGTCAAATGTCGATAAAAGCAATGGAAAACCAGTTAATTTACATATCTACAGACAGTTAGATATATTGTTAAATTAAATATCTTAAATTGTAGTCTGTTAAATGAAAAACCTTAAATAGCTAACGTAACTTGTAGTGGAGATAGCTGCAAGTGGTGAACAAAGGGTTGGAAGTGTTAGCACTCAAGTTAACAGTGATGGTTAAACTATAACAGTGGATAATTGAACATGGCTAAAAGTTGAAAATGGCTAATGCGTTGCTAAAAGTAATGTTTATTTTTTAATGTAAGATTTGAATCGATAAATGTAGGAAGTGTTGTAACAGTCTCCACTTTGACATGTTTTGAAATCATTAAATAAGATAAAGATTAAAATCATTTCAAAAGAATAAATGAGGAACAAAGCGGTCGGGGTAAGAGGTTCGTCTAATGAGGCCGCTCTCGTACATCAGACCAAAAGTGTTGTGAAGCCCGGGCTAGACTTTAGGCTACAGTGCATAATTAGTCACAGATGCCACGGCTGATGATGGTGGTGAGGATGACGAGGATCATTTTCTGTGGAATACGTTAAGAGCCGAGACACACACTTACATCTCGGCCAGGAACTGGGCCAAGAGTGAATCAGCGGATGATTGCTAATATTCACACACTATTAAACAGCTTTTGACTCTAATGGTTTTGTCTCACGTGTTGGCGGAGAGGCCGCGGAGACTGTACACGTAACGCTTGCTAAACCCTACACACTGGAGGAGCCTCTCTGGTCCAGCATGTGAGAAACCGCACGTGAATAACAGTCCAGCTCAGCATCATTAAAAAAACAAAACATACGTGACAAGCCTGCTATAATTTAACGTGGTTATTTCACGCCTGCCTTGTGATTTCTGCCGATTTGGACTGTGGCCGGGTTATGTTTTATTCAGCTGAATGCGTTTTTTAAAAATAGCTCGTCTTGCCTTCTTGTTCCTCTTCGCTCACTCAGCTCCTGACTCTCTCTGCCCTCCTCTCTCTGTGTTTCCCTGTCGCCTCGCTCTCTAATTCAATGAGATGTGTTGCAGCCTGCGCGGCACAGTCACCTGCCTCCGTCACCTGATTCCACTGATATATTCGTACATGTTCTGGCCCCCGTTCCGCTCATTCAGCTGCACTCAGGGAGCAGATGCTGTCCTGAACTGACGTGCTGGCAGAGGGGGGGGGGGCACGCGTGTCTGGCACATAACACACATGCATCAGATTACACAGCAAAAAGGACGACAACAAGGTAAAAAGCCAGGATTAAATGAGAGGACAAGGACACACAATGGCACAATGATAAGCATTCAGGCTGCACAGACAATTTTGTGCAAAAAAATTGACGAAATGAACAAGCTATCCTTATGTTTTTGAATTCTTCGAGAGCAGCATCAGCAAAACCAGGACACGTCCGTCTATATCTGCATTTCTATCCAGCTGCTTCATGAATTTTAAAATCATGCATCTCAGTGGCAAAGCTGGATAAACAATCAAAAGCAATGGTTAAACAGCTTCTTGCTGGATAATCAACACCACCAACAGTTTTTATTTCAATTAAACCTCCTGATATTTGCATATTGGTGGGTGGATCTGCATGTTGATTCACAATAACTTTTAAAAATGTGGTCAACATTTTGTTATAAGTCTCCATTTACAGAGGATTGAGGCTTATTGTTGGCTTTATACTGTTGTACATAATATATATATATATATAAGTTCTCACATTATCAAATGATGAATATTAAAGTAGAATATGGTGAATGGTTTAGAATATTATTTTTGGGGGGGTTATTTTTCTAACTTGCCAATAGCTGATCTGACAAGGTGAAAAAAAGGAAAGATGAGATAGATAGAAACATGTGAAAAGCTTCGAACCTCCACTGGGATGTTATAGCTCTCACTTTGTCAACTTTTGTTTGAACTTGAAAGTGAAATGAATCACCTCCAATTTGTTATGTATTACTACATAAATTGTTAGCTGCTGAAACGGCCAATATCAAATTGTCAATGAAATAGTTCAAACAACATTTCATCCTGTATCCACAACATTCACAGAAAAATTAGCTTTAAATGGGATTTGACCAAGATACATTCAAACACACGGTGTGTGGTTCTGACAATGACTTCTACTTGAGACAGAAGTGCCCATCAACGTCCTGGCTGAGTTGCCTGCTTGTTTCCATCCCGATACAACTATCATGTGTCATGTTATTTGATGCACGAGACTAATGCTGGTACCTGACTTGATGACCAGAGGCAATTAAATTAAGTAATGGATCTTATTAAGCTGTTACATGAACCCCTAACCACACGGCCTGGTGCTCGTCAGCCTCTTCTGTACTGAAAAATAAGTTGTCGTTTTATTTTTGGTGCTATACTGATAAATCTGAACAGATGAAAAACAAAACAAAGACAATATAAACAAAAGCTGTTTGACTTAATGTTGTTTTGTCCTGTCGGTCAGTCACAGAAAGCACTACAGTAGAATGCCTTCATTTAAATGCGCTGGAAAAGCTACGTAGCTAAACATCACGGATCGTGGAGACAAAAAGATTTTTGACAGGAACAAATAGCTTTTCAAAAAACATTCTTATTAGTTTTCCTTTTCTGCATTTCTTTAGACTTGTATTTACTTTTAAAGCGTTATCATGATGAGATTGAAATTCACTGGCAGTTGCAATTTTTGAGGTCAAACTTTAAAAGAGACTTATTCTGCTCATATTCAGGTTTAAAATATCAGTTTAGGTTATTACTTGAAAAGGTTTAAATAATCTAATGTTCAGAAACCTCATCACTTTCCTAAAACTGTCGATTGCTGCAGCTCCTCTTTTCAGCTTTTCTCTGAAACACTTGGTTTTAGCTCCTATCTCTTTAGGACCCCCCCTGCTGATGAAGCCCATTCTGCTCTGATTGGCCAGCTTCCGACTTTTATCGGAAACTTTACCCCAAACTTTGGGCTTTTTAACTCTTACATAAGAAAGAAAATAGGACAAAACATCATACGTCTCCACCACAACAAAGTTCTTGCTGCTTTTGCTTCTTTGTGACACGCGAACAGGTCACGCTACATGTTGTGTGTGCGATGTCCGAATCAAATCACACAGTGTCGTAACTTTGTCTGCTTTTATCTGTGTGTCTGGTCTCCTTGACACCTTGGTGAGGTAACCACTGCCTCGGGCCGCCCATATGGCGCGAGCCGACAGACCGGGAGCGGAGCATCAGTTCCACCTCCACTCAGTCTGCAGGTTCACCTCAACAGACCTGAGTCACACGGTTTCTGCAAAATCCGTCCCCAGCATTTGTTCTAACCTACTTGGAGGAGTACACCTGCTTTGTGTCAGTTTAGACAAAATCGATTAGAATGAATCTTGTGGATACAGCTGGTTGCGGGTGTGTGTAATTAGCTTCTTGGGTTTTAAATCTGTTTTTTGTTATTCAATGATATTTCCTAAGTGGTGAATTCAGACAGTCTGGGACCTGGAGAGGTTGAAACCACGATAATAAGGACATTCAAATGTCACTTCACTCCAACTCATGTTACATTACATTACATTACATTACATTACATTACATTTCATTTAGCTGACGCTTTTATCCAAAGCGACTTACAATAAGTGCATTCAACCCTGAGGGTACAAACCAAGAACAACAAGAATCAAGACAGTAAAATTTCTTCGAAATAAAGCAAAAATACAGAGTGCTATAAGTAAGTGCCATTTTAGTGCTACCAAAGTGTTAGTTTTCAAAAGTGGTTAGTTTTTTTTTTTTTTTTTTTTTTTTTTTTATTCAAGGTACAGTCGGAAGAGGTGTGTTTTTAGTTTTCGGCGAAAGATGTGTAAACTTTCAGATGTCCGGATGTCGAGTGGGAGCTCATTCCACCATTTAGGAGCTAGGACAGCAAACAGTCGTGATTTTGATGAGTGTTTAGCTCGCAGTGAAGGAGGAACGAGTCGTTTAGCTGAAGCAGAGCGGAGAGAACGTGCTGGTGTGTAGTGTTTGACCATGTCCTGGATGTAAACTGGACCTGATCTGTTTACAGCATGGTATGCGAGTACTAGTGTTTTGAACCGGATGCGGGCAGTCACTGGTAGCCAGTGTAGGGAGCGGAGGAGCGGAGTAGTGCGAGTGAATTTAGGTTGGTTAAAAACCAGTCGAGCTGCTGCATTCTGGATGAGCTGCAAAGGTCGGATGGCAGTAGCAGGTAGACCTGCCAGGAGGGAGTTACAGTAGTCGAGGCGTGAGATGACCAGGGCCTGGACCAGAACCTGCACCGCCTTCTGAGTGAGAAGGGGGCGTATTCTCCGGATGTTGTAAAGCATGAATCTACAGGACCGCGTTGTTGCAGTAATGTTGGCAGAAAGGGAGAGTTGGCAGTCGAGTGTCACACCCAGGTTCCTAGCAGTCTGAGTGGGGGTCAGCACGGAGTTGTCAAAGTTAATAGTCAGGTCATGGGTGGGAGAGTTTGTCCCTGGAAGGAAAAGTATTTCAGTCTTGTCAAGATTAATCTTCAGGTGGTGAGCGGTCATCCACTGAGAGATGTCAGTCAGACAGGCAGAGATTCGAGCTGCTACCTGTGTTTCTGATCGGGGAAAAGACAGGATTAGTTGGGTGTCATCAGCATAGCTATGGTAGGAAAAGCCATGTGAGTGAATGACAGAGCCGAGAGTGTTGGTGTACAAAGAAAAGAGGAGAGGACCCAGGACCGAACCTTGAGGGACCCCAGTAGTGAGAGGACAAGGTTCAGAAACAGATCCTCTCCAAGTTACCCGATAAGTGCGTTCGTTGAGGTAGGAAGAGAGCAGGGAGAGGGCAGAGCCTGAGATACCCAGGTCCTGAAGGGATGAGATCAGGATCTGGTGGTTCACTGTGTCAAATGCAGCAGAGAGGTCTAGAAGGATAAGGACAGAGGAGAGAGAATCTGCTCTAGCAGTGTGAAGCTGCTCAGAGACAGCAAGGAGGGCAGTCTCAGTTGAGTGACCTGCCTTGAAACCAGACTGGCGAGGGTCAAGAAGATTATTGTGGTTCAGATAGGAGGAGAGTTGATTAAAGATTGCACGCTCGAGAGTTTTGGAAACAAAGGGAAGAAGAGAGACAGGTCTGTAGTTATTTACTGCAGACGGGTCGAGGGTGGGTTTCTTCAGGAGAGGATTTACTCTTGCCTCCTTCAGAGAATTAGGGAAACAGCCATTTGAGAGGGAAGTGTTGATAAGATGAGTAAGAAAAGGATCTCAGCCCGAGATTCATTATGAGCAGAAATAGCCCGACCGTCCACTTCTTTGGTAATGAAAGACAAAGTTGTGTCTCCTATTAATTAAACAACAAACTCGTCTTGTTGCAGCCTCAATGGTCATTCGGGGTTGACGTCTTGTCTGGTTTAACCTAAGTTCCGTTTCATGTAAATTAACGTTGATTTATTTCCCCTCCTGCCACGTTTCCTGTCCTGTGTTTTTTTACACGTCTGTAAAACCAAACCTTCCCCTGAATCTTACAACAAAAGTGTCTTATTGTTATTGGCTGATGTAGAGCACAGTTACCAAAGACCATAAATGTCAGTAGCTATGATGCTTTATATGTTGTAATGATAGCGAGAAGGTTTACTGGCCAGCGAGTGTAGATGTCTTTTTGGTGACGTCTTTTTGTTCCAGCACCAAAGAAGGAGTTCAAAAGCTTTCTGCTTTGTATTCGTACGATAAAAGTAGGAGGTACTGCCTCATTAATGTAGTGTAGTAAAAAAACAAAGGATTACTCACAAGCTTTACATGATCAATTTAATGTGAGAAAAATATCCTGTTGCTGTTTTTTTTGATTTCCTACTTTGTGTCCTTAAAATAAACCTTAATTCATAAGACAGAGTGATCCAACACCAGGCGGAGATGAGTCAACTGTTTATACACAAGACCACTTTCTGGAAATTACAACCAGTGTATCCATACTCACAGATAAGAATGGTCTCGTATTGCTATTACGTATGGCGTTCATCCTTTTACACAATTCTTGAGTGCACTCCAAAACAATCACCAGACAAGAACATTGCCACTGCACAATTCTGCAGAGCCACAGATTACATTCAAATGCAGCACTTATGTCAAATGCAATTTTCCTCGCAATATCTAGCAAAGGCAACAACGGAGTAACTACTAAGCTGAGGGTCACGGTTATCTCAGTTTCACTTAACTAAATCACTTGTCAGGGAAAAGTCATTGTAAACATCTTCACACAGTCTTGCACACTGGTGCCTGCAGTCCCCTGTGGGGGGGTCGCAACTAGGAAGGCAAGATTGCTTTGTGCCCCCGAGGTGAAACGGGGGCGTAAGAGTGACTATTAATATCAGAACACAGCAACAATATTTTTTTTTTTATATATGATCGGTTGTGTACAGGCTCAGAGCCAGGTTTAATAATACAGTATGAGATTTTGGTTGAAGACTAGCTTGAGCAGTTCAGTTCAAAACATCCTTTTTGCCCCGGGCCACTAAAAGTCCATTAATCCACCTAGGGCCCTGATTGACTTTAAATTCAGGCGTCCAGTAGGAGGCCTAAGCTCAAACTAACCTGTCTCAAGATAAATTACTGCAGCATATGTGACAGTAACGGACCAATAGAACACATGTCAGCAACATAACTAGTAGATTTCTTTTTCAACGTGACCGCAGTTGATGGTTCGGTTTGCAATCATAGAAGTGAGCCTTTAGATTGGACTTCAGACAAATGGAAATCAACCTTTCTGGATTGTTAGTTATGATCAAACTGGTTCCTGAAGCAAAGCTACAGCAATAACGACATTTTTAACATAGGTCTGAGGTTCCCAATCACTTGAGATGGATAACAAAGCCAAGGAGGTTATGTTTTCACCCCTGTCAAGAGATTTGTACAAAACTTGGTATTAGAATGCGGTATGGCTCAGAACCTATTCCATCTTGGTGCAGATCAGGGGCCGGGTACAGGATGTTTTTCCTACTGTCTTTAACATTACAAGAGAGGGAATTTTGCTACATTTTCACAAGGAGTAAAATATGGATCATTTAGGAGAAAAACCTCAATCAAGTGTGTGGAATATGGTGCAGCTTGATAGATTCTAGACGACTGTCGGGCCTTGGTTGAGCTCTCTACTCTTCTCTGTGCCAAAATATTTCTATATTGCTCAACATGTAAAACACAGAACAAAGAGCAAACCAGCCATCTCCCAGTGTCATCATGGAACCATCAATTCAACTAAAAAGCTTTAACTCCATCTTTGACACCCCAGATTGCTTTTGTTCCCATTTGTGTCAATTGCCATGAACAATAAACACCCTGGACCCGTTTTCCGCCCCCCACACATCAGCATGTAGATCAGGAGCAGACGTTTCCCCTCTGACAGCCGTGATATTGAGATTATTCCAGAGAAAAATAGGTTAGCAGCCTGTTTTTTAGCCCAAGGTTGTCACGGGGCACTTTTTTTTGTACAGATATTAAATGTGTACTCATAAGCTCGCGTTCAGATCGCGGCCCTCGGGGGTAAACACAACTCACCTATCACTGTTATTGTTATTATCATTACGCCCCAGTGTGTGACAGTCCACTTCATCCAGGTTGGCTTGTTGAGAGATTAAGCAGATGCTGGAAACAAATTGGAAAACAAATTCCCCGGGGAGACTCTGCATAAGCCGGGCGAGCAGCAGTCTCTTGGCGCTGTCGGACCGAATCATTCCAGCGCTCGGAGCCAGTTGGAGAAGCGTTAGGCTAATACAACACCGCGGTTACCAAAGCATTCAACACTGTCCCACTCTCTGGACGGTCGGAGCCGTCAGGAGCCAGCGACTTGTGAGAAAAATCACTTCAGGTTGTTATGATAAGGACGGCGATGAAAGCTCTCCCGTTTGTTCTGTGAGCAGTAATAGCTTCTCACCTCTCACCTCGGTGTTTATACGCTTTCCACGCGGCTGAGGAGCCTACCGTGCTTGATGTGGAAAGATTTTCTTTATTGTGACACAGACTTATACCGAGGTAGAAAAGAGCTGAGGCTCCATGAGCTCTCCAGGCACCGGGGAGACAGCTCAGTGCTTTGGGCAGATAATCAACACTCATCCAGCTGGTATAACACCCCCACCAGTCGGAGAGAAGTGTGTGTGAGAGCCACTTTTGGTGACATTGTGTGATCCTCGGGGAGAACTTCTCCACCGCGGTCATGTGACTGGCTGCGTTTTGGCTTTTTATAGCAACAGACGCTGGTTGCAATTTCGTTTTTTGGGCCTTGAGCTTCGAATGGTACTTTTTCAGACATCAGTTTTCTGACGCTAACTTTAGCACAGCGAGCTCAGCTGTCTTGGTTTTGTAGGTTACGTAGAAATCATCACACTTCTGTGGTTCTGTGCCGCTCCACTGTTTATCAATAGGATTAAATCCGAGTTCAAAATGCAAAACATGTGAGGACACAGACACACACATTTACTAATGTACACATAATGAGCTCCAATAAACCAACGCAGACAATTTGCCATTATTGAGGAAAATGTATCAATGGCTTTGCATTAGTGTCTTTACCCACAAATTTACCGTAATTTCCTTCGAGGCATTTCGTTGGGAAACGGCTCATATGGATTCTTTTTTTAGATTAGTGCTCACATAGCCAATGAACTGCGGCAGACATTATCATTTTTTGTCTCTGAGCAGATTTAGTGTTTATTGGCACATGTGTGGGTTTATTTGGAATCTCTTGAGTGTTGATGAAGAAGAGCTTGAAAATAACCCAGTTTGTGATGCATGAAGACCTCAGTAACATCACTGAATAATGCATTTATGAAAAATGGCCATTATTGTGCTGGTCCTGTGAAACCGCGTGGTGGAAGACAAGTGCAGGAAAAACAACTATGGTTCAGGACAAAATCCTGTCAAGCTATAAACTTTCATGGGAGCTGTGGATTCATCTGTTAAATAGTAAATTGCTGGACGTCAATTTATCATAAAATATGGAAAACAAAATGCAGGAACATGCTGAACAAGACTGAAGAAAGAATTCCATTAATGAGAGATTGATTTGAGTTACAGCAGCGAGAGGAATAGAAGCTTCCGTGGATGTGACGTCCTAACTGACTTTTAATTACAACCTTTTCAAAACAATTTCAACCAGACTAGTCTAATTAAAAATATTTCTACACATCCTCAACGTTCCTTGCAAAGCTTAAGTTTCCATAACATTCTCCACTGCAAAAACAAAGAGGCACAATACCCGTAACCTTTTTTTCCACGAGCATTGTTCCTGGACTCACATCTCAACTGTCTGCACCCCCGAACACATTTGCAATACCTTTCCTTTTCAGGTCACGAGGAGAGAAACAGTGTTGGAGCCTTATTTAAGAGGCAGTCTCATTTGTATACTCCACACACACACAGACACTTTACATATTTCATTTTCCCCTTTGCCTCGGTCACTTGCAACTAACGAACACGGTCTCAGATCGAGAGAAAAGGTTTTGATGACAGTTTGGATTTAGCTCACTGTTTACACAAATGTGGAAAATCAAAATATTCAATCTCATATCAGCGTGCAGCATTTGCTCCCCTCATTGGTCTGTTTCTATTCATTTTCTCATCACCTTAATTTTCTTTATCTTATCTTCTCCTTGTGTGTTTTTTGGTTTAACCAAACCGGTATCTATGTTTAGGTCAGTTAGCACCTCACTGTTTGTTTGTTAGTCAGCAGGACTGAGCAAAAACTACTGAAACAATTTCCATTCAATTCTATGAGGGAGTGGGAAGTTCGTGCTTGAGAGAGAGGGTATGTGCACAACTGCTGAACCTATGAGGTCTGACTGTCTGCGTGGATGGTAACAACTTCATGGACGATGGTGCAAGTGAACACATGGAAAATAGCACAGCACATGAAACCTAGCAAAACATCTAGTTAGAGAATTCTTATGCTGTCATGAGAAATGTAAGAAATCTTTATGAACCTGTGGCAGGAGAAATATAGAAGCTGTTCACCCAGTTTTTAACTTATTGGTTTGTATTGTTGCTGTATTTTCTTGGTGTTTTTTTTTCAACCAATCAACCTGTTTCATCTTTGCCTTACTGAGAGTCACAGACGGATTTTCCGTATTCATCTGTACATTGTCATCCAAAGGCGATTAAAACATTACTCTACTGGTGACATATCTTTCGTTAGGATGAACTCAAGTCCCACATACACCGTTATGTAGCCATAAATACTCACGAGAGAACTATATGTGTATTAATGATCTGCAGAAAGTGGTCCTCAACAAATGCATTATTTACTTCAGTTTTAGTGACGTGTTAAAAGCTACAATATGCAGTTGTTAAAGTATGTTATGTGCATCACATTGACATAAAGAATAATGTCACACTTGTCTTTTAAAAGAGCCAATAACTTCAGCAATTTACTGCACCTCCTCTTGACATTTACAGCATTGATGGGGTTGTAACACGTATTTATTGTCTGGAACACTATGACACATCTCAGTTAATCTCAAATTTCCACTGGAAGGATTATGACATTAACCGAGCGGCCGTATCCAGCCCGCACTAAAAGCTCTGGGTTGTAGAAGAGGCACATAATTCAATACAGAAGCAGGACATGAGATTATAGGAGTTTTTCCATTGAGAGAGGAAAAGATAGAGAAGTGATTTCACACTTCTGATCAAATAAACCTCCCAGGAGTTGGTTCGTCTGAGTTTATCTGGGACTTTACACCCCAGCCTATATTTGTACTCTGGAACCGAATCAGTAGGAAAGGATTCAGATCTCACTACTGTGTACTATTTTATTTGGTCTGACTCCAGCCCGCCCGCGCTGGATTAAGAAGTCTAACAAACACAAAGTCATGTTTTGTTTAGTGAGTCAGGCAGGCACTCAACTTTCCATTGAGGCTGCGGAGCATTAAGCAGACGTTCGAAAAGGTAAACATTCGCTGGTCATGTGAACGGAGCAGGAGCAGCAGTGAGAGTCGCCTCTATCAACTTTCTCACATGTTGCTCCTTTAGATCCAGAGAAGCAAAAGCCTTCTCAACCAATAACAGCCGAGGACTCCTCCGCCTGTAGACTCAGTTTGTACCAGTCACACGTTTAAAATAAATACAACCTCACATTTACACACTGACTTCGAAACTGTCCATCATTAAAGTTTCTGGAACAGGGTTGGTTTTTAGCCGGTTGCGATTTTTGCTTCCGTCAAAGTTGTTTTTAGCTTTATCTCCAACTTCAACTGTTTAGAACAAATGGAATAATTAAACTCTTTGCTTTCAGTTTTCAGATTAAAAGAAAATGCATATGAAAGCTACGGACCTGACAAGGGATCTACAGAGGATTGATTACGTGCAACTAATGCTAAAATGCTTGCATTATCGAACGGTAAGATGCTTTTAAAAAAAGCTACCGAGGTGGTTCCCCAATTCGAATCCTGGTCTGAGTTTCCGCGTTCTCCCTGTGTTGACTTCCTACCTCTTTCCTAAACTAATGTAGGTATGAATGTGAATGTGAATAGTTGCTTGTCTCTGTACGTTGGTTCTATGATACACTTGCATCCTTGGATAAGTGGTATAGATAACGGATGGATGAATGTTCCCCCTGCTGGAAGTGACTGATAAAACAAAGTGACACCCTGAAGCACCATGTGTTTGTTTGTTTTGAGTCTAATGAGTTGTTGATGGCGTTATGGAGGTGTATGTGCTTTGCTGTCCCTTGTGCCTCTATAATATTTAATCTATTCAATTCCTTTAATACAGTAACAATGATTACAAAACAAAGAATATATTAAAATTCACTTTAGTGCAGCACTGCTGTGTTCATTAAAGTTTGCTGCTCATTTGGGTCCACTTACTAAAGCCAAAGACTTTAACAAATCAACAAAGTTTCCTTCATTAGAACCGAGGAGCTCAGTCTCGCAGACTCTCTTTCTCTCCTTCTTTTATAATTATGCTCTACAAAACAACACTCGACAGCAGATAAGAGCCGCTCTCCTAATCGAGACCTCATTGCTTTTCGCCATTTGTGAGTAATTAAGTCAACCTTATCTCGGGGGAAGCCATCAAGAGCAGATTTACAAGGTGCTTCTCAAGTGCGCGTAAAATACAATGCACACAGGATTTCCAGGGAACGTTCACTCATAGGAAAATACAAAGAGATAGCATCATCAAAACAGTACAAGCTTACTCCAGGTGGGTTCAGGTGTAAATTGAGAAATGTAGAGAAAGTTTATGAGCTTAATTAATGCATGATGTGAGGGCAGGCATCCAATTTATGTTTGTGTCAGTAACAGGTCACTTGTTGCATGAGGTAACTCTTCAGCATGTACAGTCGCATATAAGCTACAGACTTAGAGCTGCCCACGTTTTGAAGTTTGCGATCTTACAACCTCAGGGTACATCCCTGTGTTTTAAAAAAATAACACAGCTCCCTTCTGGTGAGTGTTTTAGCTTTATACTACAAACGGGAAACAAAAATGGTGAAGATGAAGACGATGAGATGAAACCGTTACTGACATTTAGTGTTTGCACAGCTTTGCAGTCCCCGCTGGTATCGAGTCCCATCGGTAAGTCAGAGCAGAACGATTGAGCCAAACCGAGCACAGTCATTCTCGCAGCTCTTGACGTCTCCAGTGACAACCCTGTGGCAGGACTGACTCAAAGTCACTGAGTCCACTGCTCTTTTTAAATTAACATTGTTAACATGAGTATACAGTATACGTAATCCAGTGTTTGTCCCCTCTGGACCCTCAGGACCTCAAACCTGTTAAGTTTGTTGTGTCATTTATATCTTAAAGAGAAAACTCATATTTCTTCTGTCAGCAAACAGCCCTAAGTCACGTTGTATCTCCGTGATGAGTGAGGGGGACACTGCGTCGCTGCACCGCCCCACTCCGGCTTATATAAGGTTGTCCACGCTGTGCTGGGGCCCTTTTATGCAAAGAGCAGGGAGAGTTACAGTTACTTTATCCCCCAAATCACTTGAAACTGAGCAGCAGCTCCTCAGCAGAGGCGGGATCAGTTCACTCCCCAATTCGATTAAACTGTAAACTGAAACAAGCTCTTGTGGAATCTACACCTTCCACTGCCGGCTGATTCATTGTAGACAGGCTCAGTTTCTTTCAGTGAGTGAAAAAATAAAAATCAGGGTACAAAACTTCAAAGTGTCCAGAAAAGCTCATGTCGGAAAAGTAGGAAATAGAAATACAGTCATGCTCTTGAATGTGTTCAAACAAGATGTCTTAGAGAGGCTCCACCCATCTCTGTTGGGCCCTCGTCAAATTCTTATGAAACCATCTTACACGTGCACTTTTTACCTCCGTCCATGTCCCCTCCCTTAACATGGAGGAGGTGGGGTTTATGACTGATACCTCCACCAGCCACCAGAGGGCGATTAAGAAGTGAACCCACGTAATCCACGATAATTCATGATATCCTTTATATACAGTCATGTAATCATGTCAACATAGGTTGTAATTCCTTACATAACTTTGTCAAGCAAAGTACCAGTACATACTGTAAATACTAGACTGAGTCACATTGAGTTATTATATAGTAAGCACATCTAGAGAAGCACTTACAGCACCCACACATCTCTATGCACTTACTACCAGTGGGAATACATCACAGCCCGTTGTTGTTGTTATGTAGCAACACATTCTACGTAGTTGTGTATTTATTTGTGTTCCGTTGATTTATTGCCAACTGGGAAGTGACGCGTCCTCCTCCGTCTGATGATGATCGGCGCCCACGTGACAAAGCTGTCCAGAGTTACATTCTTTGTGCACTCAACCACTTACCGCGCTAACCTCTTAACTAAAGCTAACTGAATAATAATGATGATACTAATGTAAGTAATTGCCATTAATAATTCAGGACGCGCCCTCTAATTGTGCAACTGCTGTAAATGGATTCACGTCTGGTGCCAAATCAAAGTCTGTGTCAGCGATGGAAACACACGAAAATGACGGGATAATTTATTCATTGTCAGGCCACATATAGAAACATCAGGTTCACTCACCCAGAGAGGATTTACTGAGCATGTCTGCTCTTTTTCAGCGGCGGCCTGCTTCGCATTAGAGCACTAATGTGCTTCCACACTTGGTAGCTGCCCAGTGCATCAACAACTAATGTGCTGGTGGTGACAGAGCAACTGAACCAGGGTTGGAAGGGCTTCAGCTCTCTGATCCAAGCCACTGTAAATGGGATGGAGGAGTTCTGCGAAGCATCCAGCAGGTTTCCCTCACAAGTCCGAGGCTCTAACCCAGACTGGATGCTATCTGTTGGGATTGTAGTGACGCACACAAATGCATTTGTATTCATTTCTCCTCCTCTCCCTAAAAATCACACATTCAGAGGCTGCAGACGGTGAAACGCTGAGCTCACGTCTGCACCGGCGAGAGGCAAACAGCCAAATGATCTTTGAGCAAAGACTATTTAACAAGAGGTGATTCACAAGAATAAAAAATTCAAGCAAAGGATGTGATTTTGAAGGAATGTTTTTCTAATTACAACCACATGGTGACCTTTATGAGTCCTATTCAGATGAAAAGTTGTGTTTATGAGTTTGAGAGAAGGTTAATGACTTTGGAGATTAGATATCTGCTCAAGATTAATTTACTTGAAAGGTCGGATCACGTAGATTACGCAGATCTTTCTTTCTTTCTTTCCGTCTTGTTGGGCCTCTGCCCCAGTTCTTTAAGTGTTTGTGGGGGTCACAAAACTAAGGAGCATGCTGGGAGTACTCACTTCCGCCAAGGCTAACACCTTGTCATGTTAGAGAAGGTGAATTACAAAAATCCTGGGGTCGTCTATTTATACAGCTCAGCGCCTCCACAGAGTTTCATGAAAAGCAGATCAGTAGTTTTGGACACTGATGACAGACAAACAAACGGACAAGTGCCAATCAAAACAGAACAAGAACCGGCCGAAGTAAAAATAATAACAAGTTTTCCCGTTTGACATTAATCTGGATGACCCACATACACACAGAGCACTCGTAGGTCCAATAAAAACTTGATGGCGAGGTCTGTGGATTATCCAGACATGCTGCTGTTGTAATTTCCTTTTCATAACATAATTTGTTATTTTAAAGATGTTGGAGTGGATGTGCAGCCGTGTCAAAGACAGATTAAACTAAAACGCTTGCTGGAAATGAACGCTTGCTAAGGAACGTTATGTTTACGCAGCCTACAACCTACCAGAGGAGCTCGACTTCTGCCTGCACTGCAAATTCTCCTCCTTAAAATTTTACCTTGCACAAGTAAGTCAATGACATAATTTACTTAAGTTCACATATATTGTGTAATACCACGTAACTATTCATAGAGTCAGTCTAACAT
This sequence comes from Limanda limanda, assembly GCF_963576545.1. NCBI lineage: Eukaryota > Metazoa > Chordata > Actinopteri > Pleuronectiformes > Pleuronectidae > Limanda > Limanda limanda. Next base: position 7,134,252 of record NC_083653.1, on the reverse strand, counting down.
CATAATCACATGGTCACGTATAGCTGACTAATGTATGTAAACTTGCCACAGCAGGGACGGTGGTTACATAACCTCTGAAGTACATGTGTCACACGTGTCCTCTGGCACCAATAAAAAAACCTGCATCGTGTTTTGAGTGGGTGAAGCAGGTTCTTACAGAGCGACTGTGACAACAACCCTCATCAGACATTAGTGTCAATGCGGAACCTTCTGTAAAACCTGAGGTAGAGTTGCTATAGAAAAGGAAGGTGTTGCTGTATGACATGGGCATGGTTAAAACGGGGGTTATAGTTTATGACAGAATTCCAACTTTAATCTCCAGCATTAAACCAGATCTAGAAACCCACCGTCCTCGTTCTCACTCTGCCTCCTGCAGTGGCTCTGAACCTCGACTGGGAGGTGGGGAATCGTCCAATATGAACATAATTCTCTGCATGACTGGGCTTCACTAAAAGGTCATTGTTCCTATCAATCATTTATAAATAATAATTATTTGGATTATGATATTTACATAAATTGCTAAGAGAATATTCCAATTCTATTCCTGTATTATAAAGAATAGTCGGATTACGACTCAATATTAAGACCTGCTATTTATTGTTTATACCCAGAGCATGTTTCATCAGCGAGACAAGAAATGTCAGGAAATAATCAAAATCTTACCGAATCAAATTGGATCTATCTGTGTTAAATGGCAAAGAAAGTGTGTGAGCTAGTCCTTTATTTCAGCTTGTGTAACCATGCTGTTGTATCAAAGATTACTGTACATATGTCAACATGTATTAAAGAAATACACAAGCCCTCTGCTTCACATGTGCTATAGAATCACAAAATGTGTCCTTATCAGACCACACACAGCACATCAGATAACACACAGAGGATAAGGGACATGTCTTCAGACGGCGTTCTCATGTCCTGTGGAGACGCTCCACATGTCGGGGATGAACTTGATCTGCAGCACTGACGGTGGTCATGTACACTAACGTGGAGATGACACGACATCCACCCCTGGAAGTGGGTGAGGGCAGATGAGGGAGGCCATGTTTGCACCCTGTGTGAAGGGTCTCCCCCAGTATCTCCCCCAGTATCTCCCCCCCCTCTCTCTCTCTCTCTCTCCAGAGCCCTCTTCTTGCTCCAAGCTCTTTTTTCTCCTCTTCCCCTCGTGGTGTTTGTCACATCGCTTCAATCTCTCCCAGAGCAGTGGGTGAGTAAATGGACACCCTGCCCTCCTACGCCCCCCCCACCCCTTCCTTTCCTGTGGAAAGTGATGACTGATTACTGATTGCGACTTCTCCTCCCTTCTTCACTTATGTTAAATTATTAGTAGAGCATGCCAGAGACAGATCTTGTCGTGTGTTCGCCGCTCTCCCGCTGGCAGCCAAGCAGTTGTGAGACGCGAATTGAAGTGTATATTTATTCATAGCTTTCCAGGATATTGTTTGTTTTCATGGATTCCACGGCCTATCTCTTGTGTATAATCCGAATTTCAAAGTAGCCATGTTGAGATTGACTCGTTTGCTTTTTACTCATGTTTCAAAAACCGGACAAAATAGCAGTTATCACTTCAACTCGGGCACCATGGTCCCTGGGGGTGTCTGTGTTGGATGTGAATGTCCCGAGGCCTCATTTCGTGATTGAATTCAATTATAATTTTTAAGAAAAAAATGACTATTTTTATACATCCGTTAATGAAAGAAATAGTTTCAATCTGTTTTATAGCAAAATTACCTTCTGATAAAATCACAGGCCTCATCAAGGTTTTCTCCTGCTAAGCATGTAGACGATACAGTAGGTCAGGAGGTCGTGATATTGAGTGTACTGTACAGTATCTACAGAGTTAATGTTGAGTGCCAGAAGGCCAATGGAACAGCGAGGGTCTGGTGTTGTCATTAATACTTAATGGCAGGCTGGAGCGCCAATCACTGTGTTTGTAGCTGCCTCTGGGCTCACAATTACAGAATGCGGTTACAGACACCCGGGGTTGGGTTAGTGTGCAATTAGTCGGCTGCATCTGATAGGGTTACAAGTCACAGGTCACTATACTGACAACAGGCCCGGTCACTAAGTACAGGAGGGAGGCTCAGATAGAGGCTGCAGATAAGGACTGCTACTAAAGAGATGAAGAGTAGACACTAAAGTCAGACCATGTGACATCTGTAACAAGAAATGTCATAATCTCCTACTTATACATCAAAAAATTGCAATAAAAAGCACAATTCCTCAATTCAATAGCTTCACGTCAGGCTAATGTTAGCAAGGTCACATCGGTAAGCGTGTTCGACCAATCGTGAGTCAGTCTCAGCTGTCAATCTTGACGTTTCACCCTCTTTTCATGAGTAAGAAATTATAACCAACTGAAGACATGAATATGATATCTCTGAGAAGAATGTACTTTGGTCCATGTCCTATTCACTAACATGGAGGAGGCGGGTTTAGGGCCCATGCTGCAGCCAGTTTATAGTGAGCTGTCATGTCGTCCATCTCTAAATTCCAGAAGCAGCAGTTGTATGACAAAGGTAAATTATGCATCCTCCTCTTTTTCAATATTTAAAATGTCTGACTAAGTCAAACTTGAACTCGAACTTGTAGTTGTTATGCAAAGAGCTGAGTGAAGCCGAGCTGAGTGAAGCCGAGCTGCTAAACCGATGAGTCTGATTTTGAAGGTTGTGTAATAAAGCGAGTGCAGAGCTAGCAGCCATGTGGCGCTGAGGGGCCTTTCAGAGCAAGAATAATGAGTAAGAGCACAAGAAGAAGAAGAGAAGGAGGCAATCGACTGTCTCATAACTTAATTTTCCTGGAGCGTCTCCTCTAATGACAACCTTTAGTTATATGAGCAGCAGATTTTCATATTTGGACAGACGCTTGTCCTTAAGAGTCATCGGCTTGGCTGCTGAAAATATGACTTTCAGGCGACCCCTTTCAAGATGGCCATTAAATAAAAAGGCTGCAGGACAAATTTCTGACAGTGTTCAGTTTACAATGGTAATGATGCATCTCAAAGAACTGAAGGACACCTTGCCAGACACAGAACACAACAACAAAGCATTGACATAAAGCAGTGAAACAATATATAAGTAGAACACCAGACCAGAACACTCTGTCGCCCTTTCAACACTTTTTGCAAAACAATCTTTTCACTCTGCATTGGGTCTCATCCACAAACTGTGTTTTAAATCACAGAAACAAACAATATTTTACGAATAACTTCCAGATCACAGTTGACTTCACTTTTCCCCACTGTTGCTTTGTGCAATGCATCAGTGTCTCTACGTCTGTTTGGCACTGCTAAGTCTGAGTTCGATAGTTGATAGTTGATTTTATCACCATCCATACCTAGCATGCTCGTAGTCATTTTTGTGTGTCTGTTCAGACAAATAGCAGTGGAAGTAAGTAGTGTAGACAAAGCCACAACGCTGCAATTGTTTATACCACAATTATCGAGTATCAAACACCTCAAGCTGCCATGTACAACAAGTGGGACTTTAGCTTTTCGGCGTCATTATAGTGTTGCGGTAGACTATGTACGAAGTTTAAAAATGCGTTAAAAAGCTTTTTAAGTGAGTTTCTGAGTACTTCTGAGCTACTTCCTCAACGACTGAATATTCTTCACCTGAATAGTTATCTCCTGTTTGTGTATTCTGTTCCCAGGTCCCTCTCTGTCCCCATGTAAAAACTGAAGGAGGCTTTCTGCTGCTGCCACACATCTAAATCTTTAAATCTAGTTTTAAGTGCTTCATTTGAATCTTGCTCTTACCTCAGTTTGAGTCTCTGTTATGATTCTGTATTATTGTTTTTACTTTACATATGTTCTGTTAATTTATCTTCTATACATCTCACTGTGTTTTTATTTTGTACATCTGACCTTGTATCCACTGTGCTTGTGTTGTTTTAGCTTTGCCATGATTGTAAAGCACTTTGTCTCCAATCCGTGTTGTTTTGAATGTTTATACATAAATCTCAACAATTCCATGTGATATTTTGCTGCACCTGTGTTATCACTGTATAGTTTCCATATTACTGGTCTGTTACGTGACTTTGAATTCTCTGAGTCATGCTCTTGTCTGTGTTGCCTCCTGCAGCATTGTGTTATACACAGCAAACCAAACCTCTATCTCTGAAGGTTCACGGGGTTCACATGAAGCAGGAACACGATCCATCAGGTCAACTTTTTCAAAATAAAAGTTTCCAGGCTATGATCTCTCTTACCTATGGTGGTGATGACCGTGATGGCGAAGTAAAAGGAGCCGGCGAATTTCCACTGCACGCCGGCTTTGTGCGGCTTCAGCTGCAGCACCACCTTCTCCAGCTTGTCGAAGTCCACCGAGGACAAGTTGAAGGTCCGGAGCAGCGCCGCTTTCCTCAGGTCATGCTTCCGCCGCTGGCTCGTCTCCTCTTGGGACTCCAGCGCGTCGAAGATCGCGGCGCCCACGATCAGGTAGGTGAAGGTGCAGATGATGAGGGCGAGGGTCCGCACGTTCTGCCTCTTCATGGTGGTGGGTGTGTGTGTGTGTGTGTGTGTGTGTGTGTGTGTGTGTGTGTGTGTGTGTGTGTGTGTGTGTGTGTGTGTGTGTGTGTGTGTGTCAGGGGGCCGGGCGGAGTGGACGCGCGGGTCTGGAGGACGGGGAGCTCGGCTGCCTCATGGCTGTGAGCGGCTCTGACGGAGCGGAGGAGCTCTGAGTACTTTATGAGGAGCGGAGGAGCTGTTCATTCAGCACCACCCCTCCCTCCTTCTCCTCCCTCGCTCCCTCCCTCCGTCACCTCCCTCACTCCCTCCCTCCGTCACCTCACTCCCTCCCTCCATCCCTCCCTCTACTGGCTACCATCCATCCATCCATCCACCCACCCACCCATCCATCCATCCATCCATCCATCCATCCATCCATCCACCCCTCCCTCCTTCGCCTACCTCACTCCCTCCCCCCTTCACCCCACATCACTCTCTCCCTCCCTCTAAAGGCTTCCATCCATCCATTCATCCATTCATCCATTAATTATTCCATCTATCCATCCATCCCTCCTTCTCCTTCTCCTTCTCCTTCTCCTTCTCCTTCTCCTTCTCCTTCTCCTTCTCCTTCTCCTTCTCCTTCTCCTTCTCCTTCTCCGTCTCCTCCTCCTCCTCCTCCTCCTCCTCCTCCTCCTCCTCCTCCTCCTCCTCCTCCTCCTCCTCCTCCTCCTCACTCCCTCCCTCCCTCTACAGGTGCTCCATCTATCCATCCATCCATCCATCCATGCATCCATCCATCCATCCATCCACCCCTCCCTCCTTCTCCTCCCTCTCTCCCTCCCCCCTTCACCTCACTCACTCCCTCCCTCCCTCCCTCACTCCCCATCACCTCACTCACTCACTCTCTCCCTCTAAAGGCTACCGTCCATCCTCCATCCATCCATCCATCCATCCATCCATCCATCCATCCATTCCTCCTTCTCCTTCTCCTTCTCCTTCTCCTTCTCCTTCTCCTTCTCCTTCTCCTTCTCCTTCTCCTTCTCCTTCTCCTTCTCCTTCTCCTTCTCCTTCTCCTTCTCCTTCTCCTTCTCCTTCTCCTTCTCCTTCTCCTTCTCCTTCTCATTCTCCTCACTCCCTCCCTCCATTACTTCACTTACTCCTTCTCTCTACAGGCATCCATCCATCCCTCCATCTCCATTCCTCTTTAACTTTCTCCTTCTCCTTCTCCTTCTCCTTCTCCTTCTCCTTCTCCTTCTCCTTCTCCTTCTCCTTCTCCTTCTCCTTCTCCTTCTCCTTCTCCTTCTCCTTCTCCTTCTCCTTCTCCTTCTCCTTCTCCTTCTCCTTCTCATTCTCCTCACTCCCTCCCTCCATTACTTCACTTATTCCTTCTCTCTACAGGCATCCATCCATCCCTCCATCTCCATTCCTCTTTCACATTCTCCTACTCTTTCTCCTTCTCCTTCTTCTTCTCCTTCTCCTTCTCCGTTTCCATCTCATTTTCCTTCTCCTTCTCCTTCTCCTTCTTCTTCTCCTTCTCCTTCTCCATTTCCATCTCATTTTCCTTCTCCTTCTCCCTCTCCTTCTCCTTCTCCTTCTCCTTCTCCTTCTCCTTCTCCTTCTCCTTCTCCTTCTCCTTCTCCTTCTCCTTCTCCTTCTCCTTCTCCTTCTCCTTCTCCTTCTCCTTCTCCTTCTCCTTCTCCTTCTCCTTCTCCTTCTCCTTCACCTTCTCCTTCTCCTTCTCATTCTCCTCACTCCCTCCCTCCATTACTTCACTTACTCCTTCTCTCTACAGGCATCCATCCATCCCTCCATCTCCATTCCTCTTTAACTTTCTCCTTCTCCTTCTCCATTCCTCTTTAACTTTCTCCTTCTCCTTCTCCTTCTCCTTCTCCTTCTCCTTCTCCTTCTCCTTCTCCTTCTCCTTCTCCTTCTCCTTCTCCTTCTCCTTCTCCTTCTCCTTCTCCTTCTCCTTCTCCTTCTCCTTCTCCTCACTCCCTCCCTTCATCACTTCACTTACTCCCTCTCTCTACAGGCATCCATCCATCCATCCCTCCATCTATCCATTCCTCTTTCTCCTTCTTCTTCTTCTTCTCCTTCTCCTTGTCCTTGTCCTTCTTCTTCTCCTTCTCCTTCTCCTTGTCCTTCTCCGTTTCCATCTCCTTCTCCTCACTCCCCCCCCTCATTCACCTCACTCCCTCCCTGTACAGGCATCCATCCACCCTCCCCATCCATCAACACATCTCTTTGAGAACCTTTTTGCAGTTTAACTGTTTTGAGTGAGTTCTGTTTAACTCTAATTGCGAAACCTTGTGTGGATTCTACATTTTACTTTGTGTCATGTGTCATGATTTATCTGCAGAAGAAGAGAACATATCCACAGCTTTTGATGAACACAGCAGTAAGTCATGCATGCAAAGCTGAGTTTATCTGCCTGGCTAAAGCTGGTACTCCCTTTTCACTATTATGTAAAAATCCCGTCGTTTGTTTAGTTTATTTCAACCAATAATAATACATGTTTTGAATGTTTTGTTTGTGTATTTTTACAAGTTACATATATATAATGTAAACAGATTCAAAAAGTAAAAAAACAGGCAGGACAACTCAACAGTGACAACTAGTGGACAGGTGAGGTTAAAAAATAAATAATTTAAATCTATTCCTAATCTCAGAGTAGGGTTTGTTGGGGCTTGAATTAAAACTTTTTTGTATCCTTTACATTCCACATCATCACACTTTTCTTAAATAGTGTAATTCATAAATAACTAATTAAATGACTAAAACACATTGTCAAAGAATAACCATCCCTGTGAGACTTTATGTGGACGACAGCAGCCGTGGCTCTCTGACCACAGAGCAGTGGGAGGTAGAAATTCCCATCATCTATTACTCGTTTTTTTTTTTCTGAAAAGAAAACTTCTGCATTTGTGAGTCACCCACATTTTTTTTAAAAATATCCAGTTGTTGTTTAAGCTCCGAGTGAGGAAAACCCCAGCGTCCAGTCTTTGACCTTCAAAGCAAGAAAATGAACAATTTGTTTCCCACATTTGAGAGAAAATAGACGTCACTCGAAGCTTCCAACCTTGTTTACACAGATTCTAATCATTTAGCTGCGAGAACAGTGAGGAGAGTGTTTTTAAACTGAAAGACCGAATAAAAATGATGATGATGATTTGACGCAAAGAGACTAAATGTCAAGTGAAAGTCTAACTGGGGCCAAATTTGAGGTGACCCTCAGTGTCACTGGTTTCCAGTTAGTGGTTCCCCGACGTGTTGTACGTCAGCGAGAAATGTAGTTGCAGTCTGGGGAGGATACTGTGAAGAGGTCAAGGCGATCCTGATAACATTTCACATACATATGCTTTCTTTTCCACAAACACATACGAATTTTATAATTTTTTGGTGCTAGCTGTAGAATACAACACTTTTTTTTCTAGTATTTTGACAAAAAGTATATTTCCATAAGCTCAGGTATAAATTATCATACTTTGCATTACAGAGGAATTACACACAGCGTTTCTTCCACTGTTTCAATAACCGCTCTTCTAAAAAACCTGCGACAGGCGACGACATGGACACTGCACCTCGCTGCCTCTGTTACTGACTGATAGATCCCGGTCAATCCTGAGTTCCACACGGTGAGCCACGACATAAATAGCCCTGGCTTCGATAACCAGGTCAGTCAAGTCAACCGTGACTGAGCCGCCTGCATAAATCCCCCCCCCCCCCCGAACTGAAGTGCTGCCGGCCCCGGCCCGATCAATACGTCGATGAATCCATGACGCTTTGATCCAAAATGTGGCCTTTCCAGAAAAAAAGAAACGTGGCTTCTGGAAGATAAAGAATAAAGACATGGTCCCTCTCACTGCTACAAGGACTCTATTGAAGACTTCTATTTATATAGCAAAGTTTTGAAATGTACATTTTATGACAGAGAATATTACAAAATTAAAAAAACATTTACTTTCCCTTTGCCAAAAGTGTATTAATTGTATTAATAATAAATCCAATAACTGTAAATAATGATTATGAATGATGTGTCTCCACTTCCTGTGAAGTCCCACTTATATTCACTTAGCCAATCAGGAGTCAGTCTCAGCTGTCAATCACAAAACGTTTCACACTAGCACCAAATAACTCATTAAAACCAAACTTACCAGAAACATGATGCACATGGAGGAGGCAGGGTTTATGAAGGATTAGGATTTTTTCACGATATATTTTGACACTAGTTGTTGTTGTAGTAAATGTAGTATCATCGCATTTATTGTTTAAATTGATAACATTACAAATACTAACATCAGTATAAAAACAAATGTATTAATGTTGGGAGAATCAAGCTTTCTGCACCAGATGTGCTAAATATTTCCATATGGTGATCTGTGTGTGTGTGTGTGTGTGTGTGTGTGTGTGTCATCTCATTTCTCAGGTTGGCCCCTGGCTCCGAGAGTCAGCTGCAGAGACCTGGAGGGTTTCAGCTGCAGGTCCGTCGGCTCCGCTCCGAGCGTCAACCACTGTGTAATCAACGAACACATCCTCATGAGCCCGGCCACTTCCTGCAGCCCATGACCCATCAGACTGAATTTCCCGGTGGCAGGTTCTGACCCAGGGCTGTTTGAGCAGGCGATGGAGCCTGGATTCTCATTACTGCAATTTTTGGAGAGGCTGCACAGTCCACACTGAAGACAGAGCTGTGATTAAACCTCGTCGTGGCTGCTCGGGATGGAAACCTCCCCAAAAAAAGTTCACTGCTGCATAACTAAAGGTCCCAACAGCAAAGTGCCCATTGAGGAAAAGGAATAAATGGAGTAGAATGGATTTTTTCGCTGTATTATTTATGTTCTGGTATTTCAAATGAGGCGTCTGAGTTTGAATGACTAAGCTGCAGAGGGAATCTCCACAGAGTCCACAGAACAGTGAGGTGTTATAGTTCTGTTTATTTGTGTACATGCAAATCGTTCAAGGGGAACTTCCCCCTGGCTGCAGGCTACGTTGCGTACTCACATCATTGTCATGTTATCGTATCAGCGGCAAGCATTGCATTAGCAACCCAAATTCAGTCAGTGATAGCGAACAGGTGTTGACCACTTCAGACACTGATGCTGCACGTCTGACCTTCCTGTGAGCCTAAAGTTGCACCACTTGTAAAAAAGAAAATGTGGCTCAAATATCCCAAAACAATTACAAGGCTTTTTTTGGGTAACTGTGCAAATGCGATGCTCTCTGCAACTTGTGATCTGGATGTGAACCTGAAGTGCCCCTGTGGTAAATAGTGGATGTGGGCCAAATCTGGGCCAAAACAATTTTACTAAATGGGATGATTTTAGGGCCCCCTGGTGGCTGCATGGCCCTAAAAGCCACCTATTTTTGTGTGTGTAAATAAGGCACATTGATTTAGAGGTAAAAATATCTCCAACCTCTTTCAGCGACATATGTGCACATCCACACAGATGCACATGTAAACACGCTCGCTGGCAGGGCTCAGAGTGCACAAGGCTGACTAAACATTACTGGAGAGCACATTACATAATGCTGTGATTTGAGCACATCATTAGGGCGATGCCAGGGAGACAGGAGCAACCACCCCGCCCGCCCCCATCCCTACCAGCAAAGCATCCTGGGAGGGGTGCCCTTCAGCTGCCCACATCTCATTACACGTGGTTCAACGTGGCCTGCAGCTTCCCGCTGACATTCAATTAAAGTCTTTCCTTTTCCCATAATTTGCTCCGCCTCCGTGACTCCGCTCCCGCTGTCATTTGATAATTATTCCAAACATTTCTCCGTTAGAGGTGAAGCTGTTTTTTGGCCTTCTCGCGCCCGTGCGTGCGATACACCTGCCCCTCCACGGGATGACAGGGTGGCACGTGACCCAAAACAATGTGGAGTATTGGGTGGATTTAACGGATAAAAACTCCTCTGACAATCTCCCAGAGCTCCAGATCACATCTTCTGATTGCTTACTTGGACATTTGAGCAATCTAAAACCAAAACATAGTTAGTTTACGATCACAAATCCCAGACTATTGATAAATTATCCAAATAGTTGCTGATTACTTTTCTGTAAACACCCACAACTCCTCTGCAGCTCCGAGGATTCACTTCTTTCGCACGGAATCATACGAGTAAATCCACTCTTCCCTGAACACAGACCTGTCATCCCTCCGTCTGTCTCCCTCCCTGTCATCCCGCTGCCTGTGTGGCCACCATCCACTCTAATGAACCCTGTCACATGTCTGTTGTCGTCTGATTACACAACGCTTGTCTCCCTGTATATGAATATTTCAGCAGTGATTACCCACGCTGTCGCCAGCTTCTCTCCGCATAGATCCTCAATAAACATTGACAGCACGACTCTCATTAGAACTAAAGTGAGAAAAGGTCATGTGTCAAAGCGGAGTTATTGATTCGGGTCAAACCTGATCGATGGCTCGAAAAATACCAGAGATTATAAATAATGAGTGAGTAAGGACACCAGCGGCTCTGCAGGAGTGATGAGACAGAGGAAGAAAAAATTGACGTGGGTGATTAGAAAGTACTTTAATAGCTGCTTATCATGCAATCAGATACAATTGATGGCAGTACTAATTACAGTGAGTGATAGTTTTATTTTCCAGTTCCACTTCTGATGTCATGAGAAGTTAAAGCCTTTAACAGGCTTTAAATAAGATGAAAAGTAAAACCAATATTTGACATTTCTTTATATTGCCATTATTTGTTTTTTTCTGCCTTATTTAATCTTTTAATTCTTGTTGTCTGGATCTCAAATATCCCAGAACCCAAAGATATTTAGTTCACGATTTTTTAGTTTAAGGAGTTCATGCATATTGATCTGGGTAACAAACCAAATGTATTATCCATATATATTTGTAAATACTTAAGATTAGTAAAAAAAAAAAAGGACCGCTAAGGAGGCCCTGGAGTGCAAAACATGACGGCAAATCACAAAGCACAATGTAAAAAAACAAAACCCAATCAACATAAAGAAAATTGAATTGGGATTTGACCTTCAGGGCCACACTGCCCCTCGTATTTTCTATTTTCAGAATTCAACAGTCCCCTTAAAGTCAATCAAGCTGCACAGATATCAGCATCATGTCCCTTCCCTCCACCAAGTGTCCTGAAATCAGTAGTAATTGGGGAATCTTGCTGGCAATCAAACCCTCGGTGGAGGTAATAAACCTTTCCACCACCTCCTAGCGTTACAGTGTTTGATCGACTGGCTCCTCCTGTAATATTGATGACACCAATGATTACCAGTTAAACTCTGACGTTGTTGCTGCAGCTTGACGTCCAACAGGAGGACACATGGTAATGAGACACTTAACGGCTCCTTGGGTTTCCAGTTCGTCCTCTCATGAACCAGACAGTTATCACACTTAATAATTCCCTTCCTATGTTGTTTTTCCATAATTATAAATTCAGTTAAAGTGAATGTGGAGATCCGTGTTGTTTTTACAGTGAATGTTCAGTTTGTCACTGTCTCCAACATTGTGCTGATTTACAGAGTGAAGTGTTTAGTCAGCTCTGTCACCGCCAGTTATCATTTCCCCATTTTATTAAGCTGATCTTTGCGTAATGTCGACAACCTCCAGTCGGAAAATTCTGCGTCACAACCAGAGTCTCAGTGAAAAATGATTCATTCATTTTACCAGCAGCAGAAAAACCTGATTATCAGTCTTTCTAATAAAAGATGATCTGGTGATGTCTGCCAACAAAGTGAATTTACACTTAAGAGCTAAAGTGAAATCAAGCTATTTGACTCGAATTCCAACATCCGGTTTTCAGTTGCCAAAAATGACCCAAGATAAAAGTTATTTTCTAATCTGGTTCTGAAGGTTTATAAACATCATATCCATTCTTCACAACACATTTTCTTATTCAACACATTACTGACTTTCTATTAAACTTCATTTAGACATATTTTAAAGCATAAAACTCAGCATATAATAACACTATTCTTTATTTCAATGCCAAATCATCCACGATTCATAAATTATTCTTCGAGAATTTTTGCAATGTTGAAGCAATAAATAAGTAATATTGAATCTGGATCCTGCAGCTCTGGAGGTAAATGATGTACCTGCAGAATTACGACCAAGAGAGGAGGAGAAAAAGAGCCGACATCAGGACAGAGACGACCCAGTGAACAACATTTTCACAAAATCAAAAAGTAATCATGATCATTCAATGCTCTGTAATGCACCTAATCACAAACTCTGCTGTGTGAGTCACAGTAAACAAATCCTGATGTTCGGTGGCAGGGTGACCTGACCTGCGTTTTCTCAGTGTGGCTCAGTCATTGTGCTTGTTCGGCATTTCATAAAGTCTCTCACGCACACACACCCACACACACATATATATATATATATATATATATACATGTATATCTGCAGGGACTGTGAGAGTGAGTCAAACTTGTTGGTTTGATTGCCGTCTGAAATTGATTGCACCGATGTCCTGTTCTCCCTCGTGGCACAAAGTCCAACACATCACCTCTTTTTCAATGGTACCACTAAATGTTCAATCTTCATAGAAAACTGCTCCCTCTCTCTCTCTCCTTCTCTCTCTCTCTCTCTCCTTCTCTCTCTCTTTCTCCCCCTCTCTTACATAAAAACAACAGGAATACAGTGGAGGCCACACTTCACTGATAATCACTGGTGGGATGGAAGAAATGGCCGTGAGGTTCAGAGGAGCTTTACGGAGGAACAGAACATCGAGGGTGACTGGTGTAAAAACAGCAGACACGTTCCTCCTGAGCAGGGTCGACACACCGTGTGACAGAATCTCATCCTGGGCTGAAAAATGTTTGCTGCTGCAGACACTGACCACAACTCCTGCCCAGATACGTGTGGGGAGAGGTCGACACGCCACCGTCTGTCTGCACCAGTCCCACACTGACCTTTGCCCCGTGTGGACGTGGTGTCCTCCGCTTTCCTCTGCACTGAGGCACATTTTCAGAGATTTATATCCGGTGCAGTGTCAGAAAACCACACTTTTTTTCCAGTTCTGAAAAAGAGCAGCTTTTGACAGCATTTCCACACTTTGTCTGTTTTTAGCATCGCGCCACGTCAGCATATTCACATCACCATTAGTGAGAAAGACTGACACCACAGAGCTGTGAGCACCAGTCACTCCCCTATTAGAGGCTGTTGAACAGGCTGATGGAGGCGTGGGTAGAAAATGTGTTTTTGGGGACTTTTTCCTCTTAGTCATTTAATATATTTATGAAATATAAAGAGCTCAATACATGTCAAAATAATTTTTTTCATTGAGATCCATGAATTATTCCCTGTGAAAAAGGTGAAAATGTTGAAAAATGTCCAGAAATGATCTGTGCCTTCCACCAACTTCCATAGAAATCTGTTTTTGTGCAATCTTGCTTAACAGCAAACAAACCGACCAGCAAACAACCAGACAGGGGTGAAAACATAACCTCCGTGACATCTGGATCCTGCAGCTCCGGAGTCAAAGAAACACCTGCAGAGTGAAAACCGAGAGAGAAAGAGGCAAAGATCAAACTGCAGGAGAGAAACGAATCAGAGTCAAGGACAAACAGAATAGTCGGGACCTCTTCAATTCATTACCTCATCTCTCAATGTTAAAGAAAGGGATTCCTGGATCGGCACCAAAATCGAATGGTTTCTTCCCTGATCCAAACCACATCCTTCCACCGAGTTTCAAAGACATCTGTTCTGTCGCTTTTGATGTAACCTTGCATAAAAGGTTTAGTGAAAACACAACTCCTTGGGGAAAGGTAAAAGATCGACATGCATAAATACAAAGTCGGTGGGTTGCAGCAGCATTTACGTCCCGGTTGTGTAGGTGCTGTGAAAGTCGCTCATTATTTCAGGGTTGCAACAAAGCAAACAGCCGATGCTCAGACTCTGGGCTCTACACTGTGAATCTGACAGGTTGTCACTGACAGATACCGAATGTATGAGGAGACACGAGCTTTAAATATAATGTGCTAAGGATAATTCATGGCAGCTTTACTAGGGCCTACAGTAAATCTCATGGGAGGGGGGGGGACGTGCTCACAACTGTCAGTTGAATGAATTCTTCAATACACCTCACCGCTGCTCTCTCCCCCTGATGTTTTATACATAAGTCTGGGTTCAAGCCACTCCACTTCAAGTGTCGCCCGGGGGCTTTGAATTGTTCCAACGGTGGCGTCTAATTGATTTTTAAAGCCCCAGATTCAGACCGAGAAACTGGAAATAACCGCAGCACTTGTTGCCTTTCACCACTTGTTGTAGTTGAGGGAGAAAAACGTTTATTTGTTCAAGATAATGTCATCAACAATGGTTTTATTCTGGATGTCCTCAAGAAATAAATAATGTAGGTCACTATAGGAGAGCAGCTACAAACACAATCTGTGAAAACATGCTTTTACAATATTCAGCCTCAGCTTCAATGTTCTGAATTATTCCTACAAATGTTTCCTTTATCTTTTCAACCCAGAGAGATTCACCAGGAACTGTAAAAACTGCAGCTGTCAGTATTTTCACTGTACGTTTGCATTATACATTATTTAAAGTGAAGCGTTAAGCAGAAGCTGAATGTACAGTATAATATAAATGGGGGGGGGGGGGGTGAGGCAGAGGAAAAGTGCACAGGGAGTTCAAGAGGTTGTTACTTTAAAAACAGAAGCTTTCAGGTAAAACACAATGTTTTTTGTATTTGTTATGATGGTACTTTATTTTCCCATATTCAATAATATAATCAATCAGACAATTTGATTAAAAAATTTAAAAAATCACATTAAATAAATTAATACATAAAATAAATACATTATTATGTTAATTGTAATGTAGTCAGATTATTATATATTATTTCGGAGCAAAAATTCCCCAAATATAAAATATATACTATATATACTCAATACTCAATATGTCCTGGGGATTGGGGATTACATTTTTTTTATTAAGATTAAAGTGTAATATCTTTGTCATTTTACGTAACAACAAGCTGCATTTGGCAGATTTTGCTGTTGTGAGCGTTCTGAGCATCGTGTTCCTTAAAGGGACCAAAACCAAAGAGGCAGGAACATGAGGACAGTAAGTGCTACATGTACAGGTCAACATGAAAGGTCATATTGTGATGTCCAGCTGGGACGGGGACAGCTGTAGGGGGACACTCTGCCAGGAGACATGCAATTCACTGAGGAGGCCACACACACACGTGCACACACACACACACACACACACGCACGCACGCAAGCACGCACGCACGCACACACACACTTTCTCCGTTGCTCCCTCACTGCAGCCACAAACAGAAAAGACACACACAGACATGCAAGGACAACTTGTTTCCTTATTATGAAAACACAAATTCAAGGTTAGCGTCATTCTCTGGTGTGCACACATACACTTTATACAGTACACAGATCTGTTCACGGAAATACACACTTTCTTTTATTTACACAAGCAGCAAGAGGAGTAAACCCCGGGCTGTTTGTTTTCGCAGGGCAGAGGTCAAAGGTCATGCGTTCCAGCCACACGTGATCTCCATTATCACACTGTGGGACGACCCCGGATCCGGAGGAGACCTGGACCTCAGTCAGCTGAAATATGTCCGTGTTCAAACTGTCAGGGAAGACAAACAACGTCATTCTATTATATTTATGACACGAATAACTCTTCTTTTTGTGACATGAACACAGCTCGCAACGTGTAGCAACATCACCACCATGTGGACGGTTTGATAACAGCACGTTGATTAACTGGAATCTTGCAGCATTTCATACATGAGGCATCCACATATGTAATGAAATAAACTTTACACATAGATAGAGAGAGAGAGACAGAGAGAGAGAGAGAGAGAGAGAGAGAGAGAGAAGGAGAGATGGATTAGTTGTTGAAATTGATGTTGAATTGTGTTAAAAAAAAAAAAAGACAAAAACTGAATCTTTAATTGTACTCATTTTAAATTGTGATAAAATTGGTATTTCTGCACTAATGCAGTCTGACCACAGGGTGGCAGCAGTCGCCTCATTCTAAATGTATTGAAGTCCCTGAACAGCTGTTTGCTCTTATGTTACATGTGAGACTTTAAAAAAAACTCCTCTGAGACTCAAACATCAACATCCAGAGTGACTTTGTGTCTTTTAAATAAAAGTACACCTCGTCTCCAGATCTGGCCTCAAACACCAGACTCACTGGTGGACTCACTCTGCTCAACACATGGCAACCAGGGGGGAAAAGTCAAAGTTGTGTTTCTTGTCTCCTCCTCCTTGTGTCCAGGATCAGTCTCGTTCTGCAGCAGCTCAGTGAAGCTGCGGGACGAGAGGAGACGAGGCGGTGCTTCCCTTCAGCTCTGATCCACTCACACACACACACATACACAGACACACACACACACGCACACTAACATCCCTCATTTCCTCAAACTGTGACTGGACTCATTGCTCACTTCATCCTGTCCAGCAGCATGGAAGTAACCAAAGGAGAAGAGAGTGGGAATGAACATCGAGCCTCTTTATTCGGGCCGGCGGAGCTGGAGAGTCAGAGCAGGAGCACCGGACGATGCAAGGGAATGAGCAAGCGGCGAAAAGTCCTCATTGGGGTACGTTCAGTGGCTCTGGAAGTCTCATAGCTTGGTCTCTGAACCTCTGTAAAACCCACATACAGACAAACCACGTGTTGTTTACTTTAATTCTGTTGTTCTACTTTAATTCTTTATGTGTGAATGTGGCTTTTTTTGTATTCATTTGAACTGAAAGACAGTTGATTTTCTGCACTTTTAAACACACAATGTAAAATAGCTTTAATGTAAAAGTCTCCACTGTAGTTGGTGTGTTTCTCATTTGACTTTCAAATCCCTTTCACAACATTTGTGTCTACTGCTTCTTTATGAAGCTCCATAATGTTCATGCAGGACTTATTAAACATGAAACATGTCCAAACTGTGCCGTATATATAACAATCTGCAATGTGTTTCACAAGGAATAATTAGTTTCAGATAGTTTTAATGTAAAACCAGTGAAAAATTGCTACTTTCCTTTGTCACATTGGAACAGTCAGGAGATTAATCAATAAGGAAAAGAATGATACAATTTGAACGGAATGATGATTGGGTGCAGGCCCAGTGACTGTGTCTGAGCCTCAGGCCTGGATTTCTCCACTGCTCCCTCCTCAGCTCTGTGTCACTCAGCCCACACTGACGGTGTGAACGTGGAAACTTCATGTTTTCACTTCGGTGCCAAGACTCAGAGGCCAGATGAGTGTCTGCAGGTGGAGGAGGTGAAGCTCAGACTGAACCTCCACCACCACCGTGCAAATCTAATTGTTTCTGTGCCCTTTAGGATTAAAAACCCAGAAATATTCCACTTACTCAAATGTAAAAGTAAGAAAATCCGCAAATTGTCACTTTCGAGAACCTGAAACCAGAAAACCTTTGGCGTGTTTTTCTTGAAAAATACCAAAAATGATAATCGACAAGAATAAATCACATAGTTGCAGATTCATTTTCTTCTGCACAGTGTCTGTTGTTGTTATGATGCACACATGTGTCACTGTTGTGTTATTTGTGGATTTGAGGGAATCTTCACATCACGGCCGGGATGAGAATCCGATTAGACGTTTAAATGACTGTTTTCTTTGTATTCCACCTCCGAGATATTTCATTCTTGTCACAGTCGCGGAGGGAAAAGCCTCAGCAAACAACAGCAGCTTTTATTGTTGACAGTTTCCTGAAGGGAATTGAGACTAACCGCATATTTTCTGCATGCAGGCTAAATCTGGGACAAATTTTAGGGGTTTACACGACAACTGAAACCATAATTGAACATTTGATTATATGTTTTAAATGTCATGCAGCTTGTGGTCAGAGCTATTAGAGGAAAAAAAACATGAATTATGATGCGTGTCACAGTAAAACGAATTCATACATTTGCCCTAAAGACTTAAGATTGTTTGGAATCTGCCTCCTTGGTCTCGCAGTAATGTACATAGAGATGTTTTACTCAAAGGACAATTTGTTAAGAATATATATTTTCTAAGCTTATTTAAAGAACAATTTGGACAAGGAACAATTTTCTAAATATATTAATGATGTGTGAAATGTATAGAGGTAGCGATAACTTCAATGTGCACTTGACTGGCTGAGGGATTATGCATTAATATTGCCCCTGATGTAGAAATATCCCAGGTATGAGCACACTTCCGTTACTGGCATCGAACCACACCCTTCAAACTATCTACCCACAAATTCCAGCTAAAACCCCAGGAAGTCACTTTTTTCACTTGCTGGCACTGATGACACACACGTGGTGAAGTCTAGACAACAATATGCTCTCTCCTGTCGTAGCGGCCTCCATATCTGTGGCAGTCGGCCCAGCATTACACTGTAGTGTTATGGAAAGGCCTCGCAGACGGATGAGTAGGAGTACAGAGCAAAACGCAGGGACTATTTTATTTTTACACTAACACGAGGTCTACTCATTAGTTTGTCAGACTTTTTATGACGTATTTTATTTTTATTTTATGCTCGTGTCTGTCTTGCCTCTCCCAAAACTCAAATCAGACATTTACTGTGCAGACAATAGTAATCGAGTGTGTTTCAGACGAGTAGGTTTTCCACCAGACAGACTGTTTGCTTTCTCTGCCCACGAAGACCAAGGCTAAAGGGTTTTTCCAACAAGTACAGGTCTCTCTCTCTCTCTCTCTCTCTCTCTCTCTCTCTCTCTCTCTCTCTCTCTCTCTCTCTCTCTCTCTCTCTCTCTCTCTCTCTCTCTCTCTCTCTCTCTCTCTCTCTCTCTCTCTCTCTCTCTCTCTCTCTCCCTCTCTCCCTCTTTCTGTCTCCCTTCACCTATAACTGCAGAAAAATAAGTGCAAATTTCTAGACACACACAGCGGCATATTTTCATACCTGTCTAGAACTCCCCAGTCTCGTCTCTGTGAATCACACTAAATGGATTACTGGATGGTGGATGATTCCCACATTCCTCCATGTTTTTCCACACACACTATACCACCACACTCTAGTTTGCAATAATTAGAGGGCATGGGTGACTGCAGCGTGAATATGTCTGATCTAGTGTTGAGTCTGGCGATTTTATTCATCTTAAGATTGCAAACAAATATCACCCACAACGTAATGAGACACATGTGTGTATGTTAACATACTATCATGAGTTTTTGTTGGATTTAAGTCTTGAAAACAGAACTTGAAAAAGTTGAGTCCCCATCGGAGAGAGAAGGGGGTTTCTATTTCCACACAAACAAATTTAGTTCAACTGTGGTGAGAAGATAAGGAAAGAAAAGAGAATTAAGTCAATCTTGTGGATTGTGTAAGGATTGTGTTATCCAAGTGATTACAAACCTTTAGCCTCCAGTCTGCAGCAGATAGCAGATTACTGCTTCTGTCCTTGTTTAACTCTTCACGCAGCCCATGGCGTATGAGGGAAGGTAGAAAGGATTGAAGGAGAGTTTAAAAAGTATATATAAGTTCATGAATTAAGTCGGAAAAGAATATAAACGAAAGCAAAGAGAATGACAAGACTAAGTTCGCAGCTCTGAGAGGTTTTACTAGCAACGCAGAGCTTTGAGCTAGACGCTGACGGGAATAGCATTTGTTTTTTATTTGGTCATAAATTCACCAAAGCTACTGCAAAATGTGTGTACGAAAATGTCATGATAATGAATTAAAGTTTTCAAGAGATTTTATTTGACGTGCCAATAAAAAGTCAAGGATCTTCTTCTGAGGACATTAACCTTAAAAAGAGAAGAATTCGATATGGTAAATAAAAATCCTTTTAAAAGGAGCTCTTATTGTTACGGATCAACTTCACTTTGCAAATTCCTCTCATAGTTGTTGAGAGTGTTGATTTAATTTGAGGAAAACTCAATACTGTCACTGACATGGTGTCGCAAGAGGGAAACCCCAGAGGAGTCACTGGAGTCATTTGGATTCTGGACCAAAGTGGTGCGCAAACCAAACCACTCTGCCATAAAAATGGTTTGTGTTCACAGCTCACATTCTGTTGTGTTGGTGTCAGCAGGTCTGTGCACTTCTGCAGAATCTGTCTTGATTTATTGCTTCTCTCTCTGGAGCCAGGAGTCTGGTGCAGTTTACATCTTGGTTTGAAAGGCATGAAGCTGACACCACTAGAGTGTCGCTGCAGTGCCAGAAGAACACACATCAATTAGAGACTTTTTCACCACAATCATGTTTCCGATGTTCTTTTTAACGTTATGATTGTAGATTTGTGGAGGCTTGTGGAGTTTTCTCACTTCTTGCTGTGTTTACCTCTCACTCACCAGAGCCAGTTGTTTGTTGACAACTGGATGTTATTTATCTCATCTCTGGACTTCAGGTTCTGCTGCTCGGCCTCCTGGTGCTCATCCTGGCTTTGGCCCTTTCTCCGAGAGGCTCCAATAATGAGACAGGTGAGCGTCGCTTTTTCTTTACACACTTCACTATTTTGTGTTTTTTGCAGGGTTGCCATTTGGAATTTCAAAGAAACTAGAACGAGAATCTCCTCATGAAACCACTTTTAAATTCACTAGATCAAGATTTTTACTTGAATCTAAACCAAATTTCACACACGAGCATACATATTGCGATGGAAATACGTCTTGAGATTTGAAAAAATGAAATTCTCAGACTGGAGTTGCTTTTGAGTCTTTATAATAATAAGCTCTGCAGAGTTTATACAACCAGCACGGGTGCTCAAAATGGAACTGGCCGCAAGTTCACAAAAGCCAGAACTTATACAAAAGAGGCGTTACAAAACACATAATATGAAACGAAGAAGACATGAAAGACATGAGATCATCATACTTGTCTTATCTACTGTGTCCGTCCGTCCGCAGCACCAGTTGGAAGAAACACATCACCAAATAAGGGTTCCATCCTGTCGGGTAGACAGTATCACAGCAGTGAGACACCTAGTCAGGGGGATTTCCACCTTAGACACTGGTCAGTGGAATTTTCCTCCACAATATCAATCCCCGAAATCAAAACCCATCAAATTATTCTCTGACAAATCAATGAAAATGTTGAAAAAAAGCTTCACAAAAATGATTCTGCATCTGCCTCCTGATCGGAATCCGCTCCAAAATGTCACCAAATTTCTTTCTCGGCCCAAGTGCCAAACTTCCAGAAACTCATTATTCTGCTGACAAACAAACATCCTTGATGGAGGCAATTGGGCTTAAACGAATAGCACATGAATGTTCCAAATGTCCCAGTGTTCGCAGGAATCAGGACCATGAAACGTAATGAAGTCAGACTGGGCCTTTGTTCAGTGTCATCTCCTCTTTTGGTTTCCTGTCCCCTCTCTTGTATTAATGAACGACTAAAGTTTCCCTGCAGAGTATTTCAGTAAACAAACTTGGGCCGCTCTGTGAGACAGTGCGTTAGGATTGTGTATCATGTCGACAGCTCGCTCTCGTGTCCTTGTTGACGTGCTCGAAATACTCGGTGTACCGCTCCTCAGAACGCTGCTCCTCTGCACATCTAGTGGTGGAAAACTATACTTCGAGCTTGTCTGCAGTAGATCTGAGAATCCTCACACACCCTTAGTGTCTTTAAAATCTCTTCCTAAAACTTTTTTTATGGCAAAGCATCAATGACTGTTTGACATATGTGTTCTGAATATCTCCCTGTTGTTTTGATTGCTGTTCTTTTAATTTAACTGCTATTTAAATCAAGTTTATTATTATATTTTGGTGCCTTCCTCAATAGAGATGTTGACGGAAAATGAAGGAACACTGCAGCCAACCTACAAATACCCCAAAAGTAGGTTCTTTGCTGCTGTTTTTCTACACAAAAAAACTAGTTTAACTTTAAAAATAAATACAAATAAACATAAAAACAAGCACTTTAAGTTACAAAACCTGTTACAGCAAAATAAACACCAGTTTTGCCCATACACACAGATCACAATATCATATTTAATTTTGCTTTATTGTGATACAACAGTTAATACACAGATGTAAAAATAACTGCTCATCCCTTCCCTCGTGTAAATATCAGAAATACCACATTTGATTTATTGTCCAGTGAGGTTTGGTTTTGACTCCTCGACTCACTGTTGTGTGAAGATACTTCGGCTGCAGCGGCGAGACAGACAGAAATAACCTCCCTCCGATTAGGGTTAGGGTTCAGGAGAGGCTCGTGAAAAGGCATACTCTACATTTTCAGCTGGGTCAAGGTACAAACAAGCCCACGTGTTGCTGCTGTGAAGCTACAAACCTGCTGTTTGGGCAAATCTACCTCCGTGCAGCCTGTTGACGTCCCTCAGAAAACTCTGAAACGTGGGAGTAAAGAGCAGCAGTGATCTAAAGCCTGAGAGGTCAATGTGAGAGTGAATAGGATTTGTTCACAAGTTTCTCTCTCAGGATGGTGGTTGTTTTTTCTTCTGCTTTTATCCAAAATACGTCATGAGCGCAGATTTGAAGTGAGGCAGGAATGTTCACCCCGGGTTGGCGTGTTCTCTGCAGCTATACATTCCCTCTGGTTAGATGTGGGCAGTGGCATCTCAGTGTGCTCTTTGTTGCAAACCGCGGTGCCATAGCACTCCTCCAGGGCAGCCGTGGTGACTGTGGGCAGCTGTCCCCCCGCCTGGGTGGGGCGCTCTCTCTCTGCTGCGGCGGCATATCCCCCCTTTAACTTATATTTCCTTTCAGGCTGACATGAAAGCCATATGGGGAGGATGCATTTTTAAAGCTCTCCCAGGCTCGTCGTCTATCACATCTAAGGAGCCTTTGGAACTTCCCCATCGTTTATAATCGCTCTCTGTAACGTCTTTGGAGGCAGATTAAAAGAAGTACAAATAACCCAGAAGAGCTCGACTTCTCCCTGGAGGTTGAGAGCGAGTGGTGCAAAAATGCTGAGAGCGGGTTTTCCTGTGGATTACAGACCACAGCGACTTGTCTCCTGAGACAGAGCATCCCCTTGCCTGGTCCAAACCACACCGCTGGCGAGGAGGGGCTTTCTCAGCAACATGCTAAGACTCCCTCTGTCATGTGTCCAGTCGGCAGCAGACTTGACGGATGTGTTGGGAAGGCAGCTGCTGGGAGGTGAAAGAGGAGGCCCAGAGCTGCCCTGGTGGAGTCCTCTTGTCTGTGGGAAGAGTTTTTAAAAGACACAGTTGGTTCAAAATGGTCCAGGAGCTGCTTCCAATACAGGAGATGTTCTATTTATTTATTTAGGTAGTCGCAGTGTGTGACCAATCCGATTATTCAATGCCAAGAGCTTCACAAAAATAGAAGAACACCAGAAAGTAGTAATGCAAAATAAATATATGCACAATAAACAGGTTTTCAGTTGTTCTTGAAAAACTTCAACAGATAATGCAGAACGTTAAAGAATGCTCGATAATGTTGGGGCCAAAGCTTCTAAACTTCTAAAGCACAATCCCCTGTAGGTTTTAAACAGGCACCTTGAAGTAAGCTCTGGTCAGAGGACCCAGGTGATCTGGGCTGTTGGGTTGAGGAGCTAATTTAGTTTTTTATTTCCAGTAAATCTCACCACTTTCATCACCATCATTTCCTGTAGCAGGAGCAGCGGTTTTCAGTGATACTGTCTGACCTGTTTTAACCCAGATAACTAAATTAGTGTGGCAACATATTTGTTTGTCTTGGCCTGAATGGGAAACTATTTGCACAGATTCTTGCTGACAGCTGCCAAGATTGTGTGTGTACGACAAAATGTAGCATTTAGCTGTTAGATAAAATTATTTACTGTACACGTGTCCCTCAGGAGTTGGTGGAGATGATATCAGAGCTAAAAGCAAAGTCAATATTGATCTTGAATTTGTCAGGTTTTCAGAAACACAATTCAGATTATAACAAACCTGTAAATCAACTAAAAAAACACATGTTGAATACCGTTCCCTTTTATTTCACTTTTGGGAAATATGTGGTGGTCAAGCTAGACAATCACATCCCTTTTCAGAGGTAACAACTATAGTGTTTTTATCCCTGTTTTGTTTCCATGACAACAAAGTCCAGATGTTTTCTATTGTGCGCATGAACACATGTTGTCCAGCACCAAACCTGATGTACGGTTTAGTAATATCTGTTTATTCGTTGAGGTTTTTTCTTTCTGAGCCGTATTACGTGATTTATTCATGTGGTCCACAGTGTTGTTGTGCCCACGGAAACGCCGGAAACATTCATCCTCTGTCTTTAGTCATCTCATGAATATGCTGATACTTTCACATCCTGCCTCATGCCACTCAAATATTTCAACAATCCCATTTAATTCAACATCAGACACCCAGATGTGGAGCTGCTTGGTTGTGATGGCAGCGACACTCAAACAGTCCTGGTGAAGAACGCTGAAGGAGTTTTCAGCATCTTATTGGTAGATTAAATGCTATAGAGACCGAGTTGTTAAACATTTTAAACCTGAAATAATGTTGCTCATTTGTTTGGCCTGTGACCCTTGACCTTTTTGTTGATATACCTACTCAAACTAATTTGTAGGCTTTGTAAAGAATGAGCTGAAACTAACAATAAACACTAAAAGGCGGCAGAGTGCTCCGAGTTCCTGTCTCTCATGTTTCATTACAACTGACCAACTTTCAAAGGCTTCTTATCACAATCTTTTACAAGTTATCGTCTACAACAAGGCTGGGTCGTGTAGATTTCCCTTTTCTTACGTCCCTTTGTGTTTGTTGGCATCAGGACTGTGCAGAGAGAGGTATTGTTCGTACTAAAAGCCACTGACAACACTCTTCTTCTCCTGCAGACGGGGACTTGTGGCTGCAGGCGTTTTCCGACGAAACTCCACAGCAACTGTGTCCACCTGGGTAAGACAATACTCTTGTTTAAAAGTTGTAACCTGGAATCTGATCTTTCAAAAGGACAAACCCCCTTAAAGCTCAGCGGGTTTTGTTCGCATCCCACCAGCTCCTGTCCTCCTCTTTGGGCGATATCATGTTTTTCCACTCAAACTGAAACTATTCATCCCACAGTTATCCTCAATTGAGCCTTTGTTGCAGTTGTGTAAAATAAACTGGGACAACACCGGACAAAAAAATAGCGAGAAGTGCTTAAATAACCCGAACACATGACTCTTGTTTTTTGTTTTTTTTTAACAATGGTGTTGGTTCAGTGGAAAAAAGTAAGTGTCTCTATGGAAACTGAGCTAATGGCTGTGAGTAATCAGACATGTGTTGCTGAATGTGGTCTCGTGTTTGTTTCTGCTTTTGGGAAGGGAGGAACCCAAACACACACATTAGATTATGGAAAAGAAAACCTGTGCCTCCAGATGAAGCTATTCTTACAAAAGTCTCTCATTCTCATTTATGGCTTCATTATTTAGTTGTTGTTTTTTAATTAATTCCTGTTTCTATAAACTAACTAAATTATTTATATGACACTGTTCTCCGTATTCCTCTTGATGAGAGTAATATTATTAAAGCTGTCAAAATAAATATTTCTATTTAAAAAAAGAACCGATCTGGTAAACAGTCAGTATTTAACTGCTTGAGTTTGATGTTATTCTCAGAAGAGGGTTGAACCCAAATAATAAATATTTGCCAGAAAGTTGTATAAAGTTAACATTTCTCTGTGTTGGCTGACCAAACTATTTGCTAACAACTTACTCACACTGTGTGTAAGTGCTGGTGTTTATGGCTTTTTACTCTACTCTCTAAGGACTAAAACAACTTGAACAAAATAAATATTAGCAACAGGGATGATACCAATGTTTTGGAGTGGATAGCAAAATAATACTTTCTACTTTCATTGTAGTTTGGGAAAAGGTTTTGTGAACATAATACACTGCTTTAGTTCTGACATGGAGGCGGTTACATTCTGCCCTCGAACACAGAATAAAAAAGTGCAGTTGCATCTTTTCCTGGGGAAAAAAATAAAGATCCTCGCAAAAGTCGTCGAGCTGATGTCACAATCTTGTTTAACGTGAAAAGGAAGTTAAAATCAAAGATACTCCCAGTGACAAAGACCAGAGTTAAATTTCACTTCATGTATCAAAATAAATCTGCTGATGGTCGTAGAAGTCTCAGATTCATCATCAGTCACACTTCTCTTCTTCTAGTGTGTGTGCGTCAGTGTGTGTCTGTGTGAGTGTGTGTGTGTGTGAGCGTGTGTGTGTCAGTGTGTGTCTGTGTGAGTGTGTGTGTGTGTGTGGTCTCTGCTCTTCACCTCTCAGTCAAAGAGCTGCTTTGTGTTCTCTGACACACAGACCGACTGTACAAAACTACCTCCTTGCTGCCAGAGTGATTCTCATTCATAAACCCACCAGTTTCTCCTCCATTAAAAATCACTTTAAACTATCTCTCTCTCTCTCTCTCTCTCTCCTCTCTTTGATCACAATTTAAAATGAGTACAATTAGAGATTCAGTTTTTGTCTTTTGTTTTTTTTAACACAATTCAACATCAATTTCAACAACTAATCCATCTCTCTCTCTCTCTCTCTCTCTCTCTCTCTCTCTCTCTCTCTCTCTCTCTCTCATCCTCCCTCACAGCTTCTCCAAGCCCCCCCTCATCCTCGTGTCCTTGGACGGTTTCCGAGCCGAGTATCTGAAAGATCACAGCAGCCACCTCCCCATTATCAACAAGTTGCGTAAGTCGCAGACACCATTGACTCCGCAGCTCTGCTATGGTTTACCACTGCGTCCCACTTTGACTCAATCTTATTGTGTTGCAGGAGACCTTGGAACCACAACACCGTACATGAGGCCCGTTTATCCCACTAAGACTTTTCCAAACCACTACAGCATAGTGACTGTAAGTTTTTTTTGAGCCCGAGGTTTCACACAAATTGGAAACAAATAGCAAAACTGTTAAACTTGTTTTGTCAGTCTACAGTCTACAGTCTACAAAACTCATTGTAGAGGAACCACAGCAGTGTAAAATATTCCATTGAACGTATAAGTCATGCATTGAGAATCTTACTAAGGTAAAAGTACAAGAGTGTTTTCAACAATACAGAGTAAAAAGTATTACTTCTGCAGACACATGGCCCCCGTGAATGATATACTGCATTACAGAGTAGAGGTACTATTACTCTGTTGTTGTTGTGATCTGATCTTTCCTGAGTTGGAGCTGGTTTTAACGATGATTTTCAGTGACCTGGGGGTCGGATCACAAGATTAATCCGAGCGGTCATGAGATGATAAGTGGGAGGAGAAAGAGAATAATTCATTTTCTGTCTTTGATAAGTTGCTTGTGAAATATTGGGTTATTTTAGCCGTTGGACTTTTATTAGAATGAAGCAGCCTGAAAAGGTTGGAAAGAGAAAACTTTTTGTAAAGCTGCTAAATATTAAAATGCGCCTGGAATAAGTCTAACCAAGTTTTGAACCTGGGGCTGGGAGAGGTCGTGAGATGATTATTAATCGGGTAGGAAAGAAGAAAAACAAAGTTCTGTGGAACTTATTTTATTCTAATAATATCCTTTACTTTTCCGATCTAACCTTAAAAGGGATAGTTACTAAAGCTGTAAAAAAGTCAAAAGTACTGTAATTATAGGACTAGAGTTTTAAAATATTGTTTAAATACCTCAAATTGTACTTGAATAAACTCACTTCTTACTTTCCACCCTTGCTGTTTGTAGCCTACAGTTTCTCTGTGGTGGCTTTTCCATGCGATTGTAGTCTTTCTTCATGATGGCCCAGAAAGATGAGGACTAATGGCTCGCATGTGCTTGTGAAGTGAACCACAGCAAAACTAAAAGGGCTTAGAGAGTGGAGTTCACCTCTGTTGGTGGAGAACGGAGCCTGCAATTAAAATAAACTGCTACGGCTCCCAGTGATATTTAGTTGGATTTGGATCGGAGAGGAGAAGGTAATCACAATATCAAAGCAGCTCGCCCTGACTGTGTGTTTGTTTTCCCGACTCGATTCCTGCAGGGTCTTTATCCCGAGTCTCACGGGATCGTGGACAACAAGATGTACGACGTGACCCACAACGCTTTCTTCAGCTTGAGAAGTGAGGAGAAATTCGACCCTAAGTGGTACCAAGGGGAGCCGGTAAGTGAATCTGTGGAAATAAGTAAAAAAGGCTGTAATTCCTCGGCACGAGACACTTGTTTTGTTTTGGCGATCGAGTTTCACAGCTTAGAATCATCTCTCCCCGTAATGAGCTGTTGATATAATTAGGGACGGCGCGGTGTTGAATGACGGCTTCTGAGGGCTGCGAGTGGGGCTTGTTTAGATGCTGCGTGGTTCCCATTTGAATGGGAGGCCTCTTAAATCTCATTCCTTCACAGTGGGACAGGCTTCTCCTCTTGAAAATGCACCGTGCGTTCGTCTAATATCACTTTCCAGGAGGAAGGAGAAATAAATGATTCCAGCTGATTGATTTGATTCTACAGGAATCCATTCTTTCATAAAGACAGTTGATCCAATTCAACTAAGTGCATCTGCCACAAAGTGCATTTAAACCTGCAGCATGAATAAGTCACATCTGATCAGTCGACTAGTTATTGATTTATAATAGAATTATACAGTTGGATTTCCATTAGACCTGCCGAGGCTGTGAGGGATTACATTTACCTAATGGACCAAACACTTAGACTGTGATGAATGAATGACTACAGTTTATGTCTCTGACTTAATCATGAGACTTTACTTATTTTATTTTCTTCCTCTCCTCCTCTCCTTTCCTCTCCTTTCCTTTCCTTTCATTGTCTCTCCAATCCTTTCCTTTCCATCTCCTCTCCTCTTCCTGTTCCTCTCCTCTTCATCTCCCTCTTCCTCCCCTCAGATCTGGATCACTGCCATGCATCAGAAACTGAAAACAGGAACTTTTTTCTGGCCGGGCTCAGACGTTTTAATCAACGGCAGCTATCCAAACTTCTACAAGCTGTATGACAGGTAAGTCACGTTCTGTTACATACGTTTAAATGAGGAAGAAGTGGAATGGCAAGGTATTGATTTGTTTATAAATCTCATGGTTTGGTGCACAGGGACATTTCTTTTGAGGACAGAGTGGCAACGCTGCTTGAATGGCTCAGTTTACCTGAAGGAAAAAGGTATGACGTGATTATTTTCATTACAAAGGGTCAATGTTGAAAAACACTGTTCACTGCACTTAACTCTTAAACCCTTATTTATTTTTAGACCCGACTTCTACACTTTGTACCTGGAGGAACCTGACGCGTCAGGACATAGGTATGGGCCAGGAAGCAAAGAGGTCAGTCAGTCAACCTGCAACCATCAGCTGATTGTTCATTATCAGCAACCCAGACAGAATACAAATATGAGTCCTAAGGGGAAACTTAATTCATTAGTTCCTGACCTTTAGCATTGTAGTTTGAGATAGTCGTCAAATTGCTTGTCGTTTCAACCAGAAATATATTCCCTTAAGGCAAAGAAGGGAAGCAAATCCTCTCATCTGAGATTTTAATAATTAATTGATTATTAAAAAGAATTCCCAATTCTCTTGATCAGCTAATCAATAAGTGGACTATTAGTTCCAGCTCTGAATATCTAATTAACAATGTAAAGACATCTATGAAAAGCTAACATCTTACATATAACCATTTCTGCATGTAGCGTCTCAAAGTTATAAACCAAACCCAATTTATTAACGGTCTTTATTATCAGCAGTGCTGCCAGATCGTAGTTAATGATAGTTTCCAGGTGTTTATTTGCTGAAACAAGATGTTCTTACATGGAAGACGAA
Source organism: Limanda limanda (assembly GCF_963576545.1). Taxonomy (NCBI): domain Eukaryota; kingdom Metazoa; phylum Chordata; class Actinopteri; order Pleuronectiformes; family Pleuronectidae; genus Limanda; species Limanda limanda. The sequence continues at coordinate 7,104,205 of NC_083653.1, read as the reverse complement.
CAGCACGTCTGCACATTGTTCTGCTGCCACAGTGAAACATTAACTCTGTTAAAGCTTTAACCGCTGTCCTGCTGTTCAGGTCACTTTGGCCTTGGAGCGTGTGGACAAGATATTGGGAATAATGATGGACGGCCTGACGGAGAAGAACCTGCACCACTGTGTCGACCTGATGATCGTATCTGACCACGGTGAGATGAACACCTCAGCCTCCACACAGATGCCAAATAAATCTTCAAAAGTAGGGAAAGACGAATCAACCAATGAGTGACTTTAGTTTTTAATAGTAGATTAAACAAGGTTTACTGTCATCCTCAAATGTTTGACTTGGTTGAGTCACTGCACCTGTTGCAGGGAAAACTTCAGGAGACAGAGAGAAATCTAGTGAAAACAGTTTGTTGTCCAGGAGAAAACTGTTCTCAGTGCTGTGTGAGGAGAGTTTTTCTGTGAGGAGGCATCTGGAGACCAGATGTTTCAGCTTGTAATTTACTTTAATAAAGATCAGTGCTGGGGGAGAGAATGGGAGGAGCTGGTTTCTCCTCATCAAAGACCTGATTTCCAGGAGAAGATGTCACTTTGGATGAGTTGTGGTTGTTATTATTCGCAATGAAAGAAGGATTCATCAGGGTTCACGTCACAAACCCAAAGAAAAATGCTGACAAATGTTAAACTAAATATAAATGTACTAGCTCTGTTGTGGGCGGCAGAAAAGACCAAATAAGTGCTTACATCTCCAAATTTCCGAGAAGAGAAACCTCAGCATAAACCCGAAAAATCATGAAAAATCATTAAAGCATAATCATGGATTTTAAAAAGGATGTTAAAAGTCAACTAATGACACATTTTCTGTGCCACTACGGCCACATTTTGAACTAGAATAGCTCTCGGTAGAGGGGATTCCCCAGAATCGCGCTGCTCCCTCATAGATATCAGTCCCAAAAATCTCATGTTGCTTTTACAGTTCCTCCTGACATCTTTGATATTTTATGTAAAGCACTTTGAATTGCCTTGTTGTTGAAATGTGCTACACAAATAAACTTGCCTCGTGAAACCACGTTTAAAGTTTCCTGTCCAGTAGTTTTTTGACAAAGAAAAGACAAACAAACTTAGATAAAAAAAAACTCACTTCCTACGCCTACATTTGTTCTGTTTTCCGAACAGGCATGGAGGAGGCAACCTGTGAAAAGGCAGCGTATGTATCAACCTACCAGGAAAACACAGACGACTTCAATGTCATCCAAGGCCCGGCTGCTCGCATCAGACCGGCTCGCCTCCCCGAAGAGTACTTTTCCTGTGAGTTCCTGATATCGTTTCCCAGCTCTGCAGCATCACTCAGTGTCAGCTTGTTTGTGTGCAGCGTGTCTAACCTCGGCCTGTGTCTCTTTCCCCCAGTCGACTACGCCGGCCTGGTGACGAACCTGTCGGTATGCAAACTATTTCCAAATGTCACCCGTGTATTGATAGGGAGAATGAAGAATTATCTGCCTGCTTAGCTTCACGTCCAAACAAAGCCCGTCCTGGTGGTGCAGCGTGTTGATTCTCCCGCTCTGTGTGTGATCTGAAGTGCAGGGCCGCTGACCAGCCCATGAGGCCATACCTCAAAGAGAACCTCCCGAAAAGGATGCACTTCGCCAACAACAAGCGCATAGAGAGAGGACATCTGTATATGAAGGAGGGCTGGCAGGCAGCTCGGTGAGTGACGGACCCCTTTACTCTCTTTAAACAGTTGTGTGTGTTGCAGCATTGTTTTTCTATAGCTTTGCCTTCATTCCTATCGGTGTGCATATATATTTTTCACCAGATAAAGACAAGATAAACACTTGTTATAGCAGCAGAACACAGAATGAGGCAGTATTACAGTTATTGGTCAGGATTTGGAAAGTCTTGAATGATTATATATGAAAGCGTCACTGAAATGAATGCAAATGACAGATTTTAAAAAAAAGATCTATAGCCACAAGTAGAAACATCCACAGTGGGAAAAATAAACAACTTTATACAGTGACCGACCCTGATATTGAGATTTATATACTTCGGAAACGTTTCCTTCAAAATAAGATGGAAACACACGTCAGTAACTATCATCATGTGTTTTATTGACCGTAATCTTTATGTCTCTGTGTTTTATTTAAAAATACGTTTGTTTTTTCCTCCTCAGTAACAGTAAGGAAATCAAGTACTGCACCGGAGGATTCCACGGCTCAGATAATCTCTTCACCAGCATGCAGGTCAGAGGGAGGAAGGATGCGCATGTTGCACTTAATTAACTGTTTTCACAATAAAATATTTATAGTCTGACAGCTCAATAGACCTTAACTTTGGATGTCAAGGTTTGTCAGTCCCATTTTTCAGCTATAGGCAAAGTCTACCTTCCCTCAGAGCCCCTGAAGTCCTTGACTTTTTATCTTGCATGTAAATTTACTTTTCTCGTGGGAACAAGAAATGTATCCTGTCTTAACAAAATAATAACTTCTGTGCACAAGATAACATAATATGCGCAAAAGAGGATAACTTGTACCCACGAGATTTTGATCTTGTACACACAGGATAATTTTTCTTTTATCTGCAAAAAAATTATTCCATTGGTCATGCTGCTAAATTTAGGGATTAATGTCTTTATCTTCGCCTCAAAATATGAGAAACACAAACACTATGTATTTCTATAACTCACTAATTACACTTGTTGCTCTCCACCTACACTCTCTCAGCTTTGGATTCAGTTACATTTCTAAACTTGTGTTTCTCTGTGCCACCTTCATACCAGTCATCACAAACACGTCTCTGTATGTTTGTGGATGTGGTTCTCGTTCCTTTTTGGTGGACTCTGTGTAATTATAGGCTGCTTGCATCTATAAAAAAAATATCTTTGAGTTTGGGAAAAGTCAGCTGAGGAAGAAAAAAGGCAAAGTGTTCTTGAAATAGAGCGTTTGCTCACCTCCAAATATCTCACCAGCCAACCAACACGTGTCCTCGAATTGAAATCCGTTACTCACAAGGTCATGTGAGGTCATTTTACTGCTGTAGCTAAATATTTACCCTGGGTCTCATCGTGGCGCTGACTGTTTGACGTCTTGTTAATCACAGGACGAGTTTTTCACTTCACAAGCTGGAGCAGCGTTGTTTAGATACTTCACTCTGTTAAATGAATGTACGTCAGTATGTTAAAATCTGCTTTTGGGTTCTTTTCAGGCGATCTTCATCGGCTATGGTCCAGGATTCAAAAGCAACACTGTCGTGCCACCTTTTGAAAACATTGAATTATACAACGTCATGTGTGGTAAGTTGCTTTGTTACAGATTCAGTTTTTATTGTTTTTTTTACAACATAAACTGTAGTTAAAAAGAGGTGAAATCCATGACTGGTACACAAACATGACTATTTATATGACCACCATGTTTGGCCACCCAAAGCTCATCGTCAAATAACGTTCACTCACATACAATCTGCTCGGATATTATGGTGAAATAGTATAAAATCACATGTAGGGTGTCCCCAGTAAGACATTTGGAAGCGAACAGATTTACACACACTGAGCCGGGCCGACCCCGAAACATCTGTGTGTGCAGTGGACTGTTTTTAATGATTCAGTGAAAGGTCAAACACAGGGAGCAAATGATTGAGTGCTGAATTCAATGGTTTCAAATGACCCCAAAGGATTTTAGAGACCTGATACAAAGACAGCCAGTGGAGCTTGTTCTTATCTTCTTGTTCTTGAGTAGTTTAAACCCCTTTTATCATCTTTTTTTAAATAAATTTGTTCTCACATTTCACATCAATGTTGATGTCTCTATTCGTTCCTCCAGATCTCCTCGGTATTCGTCCCTCTCCAAACAACGGGACTCACGGCAGTCTGAACCACCTCCTGACGCGCCCATTGCACCTTCCAGTTCACCCAGCGCAGCTCTCCCATGACACCCCCTGCGAGGCCAGTGACCCCGTCCCCACTGACCACCTGCGGTGCAACTGCACATCTCAAACCCAGACACAGGTAATGTGCTTACAAGTCACTGAGGCTGTGCATGAAACGTAGGTCTGGGGATGAAAATGCTGGTCAGTCAGTATAGTGCATATAGACTGTATGTAAAGATAAAGAAATGGCAGCTCCCAAAAGTGAAGCCAAAGTGTCCAGAGCCAGCCACCAGGGGGTGATCAAGATGCTTTGACTTCACTTTCTGCGAGCGGTCAGGATATCGTCCATCTTTATTTACTGACTATGGAAAGAAGACGTCACCAGCTGTTGAGTTGTGGGGCTGTCTGGCAGCTGATGGTGCAGAACAAATGGATTTCATTAGATATCAGGAAGTTCTGCAGTCGGTTAAGAATGTGAAACTGGTCAGAGGCTGGACCAGCAGACCTGCAAATCCACCATGAACCACTTCAAAGAAACACATTTGGAACGGACCTTGAACATTATTGAAAATCTGCAATTGGATCATTTTGTGTGTGTGTGTGTGTGTGTGCGTGTGAATTTCTAAACCAGGACTAGAAAGACTCTTAACCGCTGTGATATCATGAAGAAGAAGAGTTTCTGATGTACAACCCAGTGTTTCGCATGAGCCACAATCACAGCTCAACTTTTTTAAACTTAAAAAAAATATTTTCAGCTCATAAAGCGAGAAGAACAAGTTTGTATATGTTGGTTGCAGGAGTTGTGTTTGCGTTATGTTGCATTAACAAGAAGTGTTTCTTTTTAGGAGACGGATATGAACAGGCTTCTCATGACAACTAATTCCAGTGAGTTACATTTTATCTCACGCTATTTTACTCTGCAGTTTTTATGAAAATATCTGACGTTTCCCACATTTTGACTTTCAGGCGCTAAGTCCCTGCTGCGTCGCCTCCACCATCCCTTCGGGACGCCCCAGGTCGTCCAGCCAGACGCCGCCTTCTGCCTCCTGCACCAATCTGACTACCTCAGCGGATACAGCAGGGACCGCCACATGCCCCTCTGGGTGTCGTACACCCTCAAGCCTCTGGTAAGTTCACTGCTCTGAGCTTTTAAACACGGCCGGAGAAGTTGAGTGGTCCCAACCAGCTAGATCTCTTCTCTGGTTTGGGTTTGGCAGCAGATTCGGACGAGGTTTGTTTCGCTCTCGGCAGCGTCTGAGCTCATCTCGGCTCAGACGTCTCTTGTCTTGTGTCATTGAGCGGTTGAACTTTTAGTGTAAATCATTACCTCAGGCGGAGCAGCACGCTCCCAGGAGAGTCGACACTGTTTCCTTTGCTGTCTGAATGATGGAGCAATTGTGGATGAAGCTCTGCTCTCGTTCCAGCTTTGTTTAAATACTCGACACGCTAAACTAGGCTTCGACTGTATAAGTTCTAATCTGTGTCATGGTATAACTTACAGTATCACACTCAACCCGCTCGTACACCCGGAGAAAAGTTCAATTTCACAGTTTGTCAAATTCAACAGCTCCACATACAGTTCGCTTCAACCTACTTTGCTTTCTAAAAACTCAATCAATCAATGATCAGCGTGAGGCCGTGCAGCTCCTCTGCCTTCAGAGGGAGCTTCTACTCTGTTCATACAGGATGTTTGAGGTTTGCATAAAGCGTTAAATGCCACATTTTATTCCATGGAACATTTTAATGTCCAGGGCCGACATCTGTTCCTGGAGCTTCTGTAACTTTTTCTCATTCAGCTCTTCTGTCCTCTGTCTTTCTGAAGAAATTAACAGGTCCTACTTTTAGAAACTGAAACCTTCACGGCTTTAATCTGTAAAGAATACACATTTCCCTGTAAGAAGCTGTACTACATTATCCCAGGAGTGCCCTCACTGACCCACATACACAAATGATCTCACACCGCTCCTCACTGTCCGCCACTGACCGATCCTCTGTCTCAGACCACAGTGCGGCCGCTGAGCCCGGAGCTGGAGGCTTGTGTCCGTGCTGACGTGCGAGTCCCAACGGCCGACAGCCAGCTGTGTTTCCCCAACATAGAAGACCCGAATCTGTCCTACGGCCTGCTGCATCCCCCCAGTGAGTGTGTGTGTGTGTGTGTGTGTGAGTTATTGTGTGTGTGTGTGTGTGGGGTGGAGTCACAGTTCCGTGTCCCCCGCTGGGTGTTGAATTGAAGTTGACGTGTTTCAGAGCCACATTCTCATGTAAAAATGCCACCGTGCTCTGGGGTTGTCCCCCTCCTCTAATGAGACGCTGTAGATTTACTGGGCTGAAAATGAAATTCTGGTTTCAGGTAGCTCCACAAAGGGAAGTGACAGACTGATAAAGAGAAGTAAAAAGCTCCCCTGCAGCTGTGTGAGACTTGTGGGCTCACCAAAATTAGACATTTTATCTTGCACGCGGCCGGTGATCTGTGCAGTTTGCTGACACATAAGACAGATTAGTCGAGTAACATTTTTACTCTTTCATCACTTAAATCAGTTTTAAGCAAATAGTGCATGATTTCAGATTTTCTATTTCTTAGTTTCATATGATAGTAAATTTGAAAAATCATTGGGTTTGACATTTGACTCCATCACAATGGACTCAGGGGAAATGTGGTGGACAATTTTTTCACAGTTGTAGACAAAATAATGAATTGATTAATCCAAGAAAACTAATAAGCAGCTAAGTCAGTCATGGAAATAAACAGTCGTTTGAGTCTTATCTGACTGAAGCTCTTTGTGTTTGGATCATGTGACGTTTTAGCCTTTATCTGCCAAGACAGGAAACACCACAAAATGTGTTGGAAGGATGCGGTATGTGTCAGGTGACAGCTAAATCGTGGTGCGAATCCCAATCAGTGGGCGGATCCTGCAATCCATGAATACTTTCCTTTACCTTTGTGAGATTTTCCAGGGAGTAATTCATGGCTGATATCTATGAGTGTGTGCAAGTTGGTGCAGGTTGAATGACTTGAAGGGATTGAGTTATTGGGCCAGGTTCCATGTTAAACCTGCCATCCCCCCCATCTCTCCCTCTGTAGATCTGAGCTCCGGCGGACCTGAGTCAGACTCTCTCCTCACGACCAACATGGCTCCGATGTTCCCTGCGTTTAAAGGTGAGTCAGACATTTGTCGGCTGCTGCACCTTAAGACGGAAATGTGAGTCATGTTGATGCAGGATTTAAACATTTAATCCCTACGAGGGGGGGAGGGGTTAGTTCGCCACATGAGTGCCAGAGCTTTCGAGCTGAACAATTTAATTAAGCTACTCCAGACCACAACTACACATGCTGTGCTGTGTGACGTTGTTGAGAGAGCAGGTATTCAGGTTTCACAAGCCAATTGAACCCAGTTTGTTCTTTAATACAAAACAGGAGTTCAAACGCTGTGATTACATGGGACTACTGTGCTTTCTGTAAAGTACAATTAAAGTTTAAGTCTTGCTTTGAATCCTGACATCCTGCTGCAGTTTTCTTCACAATCAAATCCTCTTGGACTCATGAAGAAAAATTTGAACTATGTATTTAAAGTTGCAAGTTACCACACATGAACCTGACACAGGCTGAATGTTACTTTACTCCCTTCATTTTTGTCATTTTGCTCATACATCCACGTTGCTTAATTATGGCCTATCCCATGTGTCATATGTGAAAGGTTTGGGTCGACATGGCTGATCACATTGCTTTTTGTTGGGACTTGTTGCTTTTGTTGGATGATTGGTTCACAGAGAATTCTCTGCAAAGCTCTCGTCACATTTCTGCTGCAGCCACAAACACTGGAAACTCTTTCTCACTCGAAGAAAAGACCTCCTCCTCGTACTGTAGTTTGTGTCTGAAGCCAAAATGTATCTGCTAAATGCTGCTGCCCCCTGGTGGCTTGTCAAACACTGTGTATGACCCCAGCTGGAGGGAATGTGTTTTCCTCATATTTCTAAATATAAACCCTCAGGCTTCTCTCTTGCACACAGACCACATAATCCTCTTCATCGGTTGTGGTGGATTGTTGCAGTTATAAAAGTTTATGTGTGTGTGTTTTCTCTTTTACCGCAGATGTTTGGACACATTTCCACGACGTCCTGCTTCCAAAGTTTTCACAGCAGCTGAACGGAGTCAACGTCGTGAGCGGGCCCATATTTGATGAAGACTTTGACGGAAACGTTAACACGTTCGTAAAAGTCTCGAGGTGAGTCCGTGGCACGCGCTTCAGGCAATTCATTTCATTTATTAGTGAATCTGTCAGATATTTTAATAATTATTGTTCAAGAACTGAAGGAAAAAGTGAGAAATTACATTTATATCCTTCCCAGACTCACCTGACTGACATAAAAAATTAGTTTCTTCTAAAATAAAGAAAAGTTTCTCACATTTATATACTTAAGTTTTAAATTAGTTTTTACTTAGTATCACAAATTGGGTGCAATTAAAATTGACACACCTCAAACGCCTTTTTTCAGTCAGAGTCATCATTTGAAAAAGGAGTTCCCCACATGAACGCACACATTTCTTCCAAAGTTGAAATGGTTTTGGTTGCTTCACTTGAGATAAGGCTGTAATTTTCGTTTTGTCTGAACTGAAGTTTTGATTGTTGCTCAATACTTCCTGTTCAAATACCTTGGAATTGAAACCACATTTCATCAGTGTGAGTCCTGACCAAATCTCTATTAGCTGAGATTTTATAACTGCTACAAGTTTCTGCAGGAATTATACATCCACCAGAGACTGAATCTAGAAGAGGCAGCAGTGTTTTTAATCCCTGTGATCCCGTCTCTCCAGGAATGAGACTCTCACCCCGACCCATTTCTTCGTGATCCTGACGAGCTGTGTGGACTCGGCCCTCAGCCCTTCGCTCTGCGGGGGTCCGCTGCAGACTCAGTCCTTCATCCTGCCCCACAGACCTGACCACACCGAGAGCTGCGCGGTGAGTCACACCTTCACCACCACGTCACCTCTAAGGGAAACCCGCTGCTGACAAATCCCACAGTGGAAACACATCATCAATTCTTCTTTTAATACATGGGTTTTCTCTGCTCTTCCTCAGAAGGGGTCGGACATGTCGTGGGTGGAGGAGTGGCTACACTTTCACACCGCGAGGGTCCGAGACATCGAGCTCCTGACGGGACTGAGCTTCTACCACGACAGGCTTTCAGTGGAGGAGACGCTACAGCTCAAGACGTTTCTACGTAGCGCTTAAAACCAGAGACGATTTTTATTAAATAAAGTTTTAATCTTAGAGGGAAGCACAACAGGCCTCTGTCCACGGGGACTCGCAGTAAACCTGCTCCCAGGAGCCAACGTTTCCTGTTTCCAGACCATATGAATCCCAACCATGAGTTCCATCCGTCTATTTTTTATTGTTATGTCTGATTCCAAAACAAATTTTACAGTTATTCAATGTGTGAGAGTCACGTATTTCATTTTAGAGATGATTGTACAGAGAGTTTAAATGAGGCTCCGGAGCTTTGAACCAAAGACGCCATCACATCTGCCGCACTTCTTCAGATGGGACTGAAACAAAAGGGAAACGTTTATCCACGGAAGACGTGTTTATACCACAGATGATTTCAAAGTCAGGTCTTTTATTTTTTTTTGAAACACCGTGACGACCTGGAGACTTTCAGGAATCCTGCCACACATCTGGAGAAGTGGAAGAACACCCAAATCCTCTCGTGATTGTTTTTGTATTTTCTTTATAATGTCGTTTTTTGGTTTTGTAAATTGTTGGCTTGGTCGCTGACATCCATGAAGAGAGAATTGTTCAGTCGGGTGTGTGAGTGTGTGCGTGCACATGTGCAGTTTGTGTATTTATGGACGGATTACGAGGCACAGAGGTGTGAAAGGCTTCTGACGTCAAGACACCCAGACTGAAACAGACACAAGACGGCTACATATAACGTGGCTTGTTTGTGTCGGCTGTTGTGCGTCTCTTTGTGAGTCATTTAAAACCTTTTTTTATGGATGTTAAACTCCACCAAAGATGATGTGTTTTCACTCCTGTGCTTTTGTGTGTTTGTTCTCAGGTGATATCCCTGATTTACTTTTCCTTTATTCCTCTTTTTTTTCTTTTCAACATTTTCACAAATCTCCAAGGGAATGATTCATTGACTGATATGAACTCTTCTGTTATTTGATTCTCTTTCTCTTTCGCTTTTGTTTCTCTTCGTCGTCTTTTGTCTCTGTGGCTGTTTGCATCTCTTTGTGGTCCTTCGGTCATTCAGCATCTTCATCTCTGCTTTGGTTGTTATACATCTGTCAGTTGTCACTTTGTATGTCTGGGGTTGTGTCTTCATACACCAACATTATTGTGTTCTGTGCCTCTGTTCAGTTTCTCTTGTGAGCACTGCGCAGGAGAAGTAGATCCATCAGGTGCTGCAGCTGAACTTCAGCAGGTGGAGATGGGGAGAGATTCTCTGTGTTCACTCATCTGTCCATAACTATGTGTTGTGTGCAAACGTGTATTATTTTCTTTTATTTGGAGTTGGAACATAATAAAGTTCATATGATTTAGCGTTTTCCTTTATGTGTTTTTTCAATATTGTCAGAATTGCCTTTGGACAAAAACACAATTTTGTATAAAAAACCTTCTACTCTGACCTTTGTGGTCTGAATCCTTTGTTTGCAGCTGCAGAGAAACACTTTCCTCACACATTATTGCACATTAAGGGGAAATCTTCAATTCAGCAAAGCAGCCGTTGCTCTGCTGGCCTCCACCAGATTGCAGCAGTGCCTGTGTGTGAACGTGACGAGGAAGGAAGCTGTGCATGTTTCCTTCAGTCTATAAAAATCTGCCACTTCCTCACGCTGACCAAAGCAGCCGTGCACTGAGCCCGGAGGTAAGATCTTTGCAGCTTTCTCTCTCTGCGTCTCCTCACTTTGCTGTGACCTAATTCTCATGCCTGAAACCCGAGCTCACTTTGTCTCTGGTGCTGCTCTCCGGACTCGGTTCCTCGTTATTTTGAGGTCGAGCCGTTTGAGATGGAGCAACAGAGGAAGGTGTTGAGTAAAGGTTTGGTAATCAAAGATAGTTTTTTTTGTCGTGGTAAATGAAAGGAAGAGTTTTTGCTAAAGTGGAAATCTCCTTTTGTCTTTGCACTTTAGCATTGTTTACATCCTGACTGATATGTGCTTTAGCTGCAGAGGGTGAATCGACATCTGCATTAATGTCTCACATGTTGACAAGTGTATTTATCAAGAAAAAAGCAGAAATGTTGATAATTTAAATGATAGTTTATCTAGTTGATTTTCATTTGTTTTAAGATGTCTGTGGTTTTTTGGTTACCATGGAGAGAAAAACCTAAAGTGATTGATTTCAGTTTAAGGTATTTTCAATTGATGTTCTGTATGTGTACGTTTCTTTCTCTCTCTGCGGCGTCATCTACATTGTGCAGGCTGCAGAATGTTTTTTCACAGTTCGCATCATTTATCACATTTTGACAAGCATATTTAAAAAGAAGAACATTTTTATCTTTTTACATAGAAAGAAAGAAGAAGAGAAACAGGGAAGATTCATAGCGTCAATGTTCGTCCATTTATTTCATGTAAAACACTTGAGTCATTATATTCTTCTGCACCAGTATAGCGTATGTATGGGGATTGCGTGTGTGGGTTTGGTGTGTGACTTGTGGTCGAGAGTTTTTATTTTGCCTGTGGTGATCAGCCTTGGCCCTGATGTGACTGGTGGAATGCAGCCGCTCACACGGGTCTTTCCAGGAAACTCTGTCCTGAGTGAGAAACCTGTAATAGACCCTCAGACCATCGTTGGTCTTTTGCACGACACTCAGACTCCATGTTTGGGTGTTCGACGGCCCTTTACTGTCACCGCCGCTGCTGTGGGCCGATGATGGGCTCGTCTTCTCGGATGTGAACTCACACGTCACCGTTTAACCACAGACAGGGTTGAATCATTCTGGTCCTCTGCGTAGTACGGGCGAGTGTGAAATGACTGGGCCTGCATTGAGGAAAATGAGCATCAGCCACCTGACAAACTGTCAACAGGACGATCATCGCCCCTGAGACGATGGATAAAAGTCGCACCCATGCGAATAAACTCCCCTGACATCACCAGCTTCTTCCTGTTGCATTTGTCACATCTCGATGTTTCACATTTGATGTTTGCAACTTGAGAGAATCCCCGTCAGGCATGTGGCACGTCAGCAGAGGACAGATAACAGCTGTGGCCCCTGTGGGAGACGGGAGGCCTAATCTCGCCCGACGCTGATTGTTTTCTCCGGCCCTCCTGCAGCTCTGGGGAGCAACAGGGACACGTTCTTATCTCCCAACACAGGCTGGTGTTCAGCTGCTCAACAGGCCGATTCCTCTCGACTCCCTCATGCCTCATTTAGCTGCTACTGAGGAGGAAAATGCTACGTACACAATTAGGAAGAAAATGAACCCATTTGTGAGATGAATGAGAAGGAATAGTTTCACATTTCAGGGGAAATACATCAAGCCATCTTCTAAACCTGCGAGCTGGGAGGCTGGAACCAATCAGCTCCCTGGAAACAACCCTACACACTCACATTCAATCATCCACTCAGTCGGTCAGTGAGCCAGACACAACTGTATCACACAAGCAGAGAGAGAGACATCCACAACACAGGCAGATCCAAGTGTCGTAACACACTTGAGTCTGAAAATTCACCTTTGAGAGAACGTGAACTGCTGCAACTTCTATGTTTAGTACAGGAGCCTGAAATGACACCATGATGGGAAAACCCCCACCGAGGCCCTTAGCTCGCTGCTGAAAGCTTCAAAGGACATGTATGATGTCTCTGGGATGGTGGTGGGGTTTTTTAAATAATGATAGTAAAAGAATAGTCTGAAGATACGTCCCTTGAGATGCGATCAGGATTTAGCAGCTGACGTCTGAGCAGTTGGCTCATCAACACAGAATCGGTGCAAATGACACAAGATGAAAATGTTCTTCCCACTGTGTCCAAACACAACCTTTACCTCGGATGTGAAATCTGTGACCACGAAACACTCCAAAAAAAGAAGATCCGTTATTGTGCAGATTCAACAAATGAGATCTAACGTGCTGCAGCTTCATATTTGCCGGATACAGACACGTTCACAGCTAACCTTTTCCAGAAAGCAATTGAGCTCAATTACCAAAGATGATGAACTGCTCCTTTAAAATAAATAATTTATGTCTGTGTGGCATTTGCATTTTAATTAAAACAAACCTACTCCTCTTAACCCAGAGGATTCGCTTCCTCGCCTCACAACTTTCTTCTGCAGTTTCAGCTGTTGGAATAAGATTTTTTAAATAAATAAATAGATTCATTTATATAGAAGACTCAGAGAAAGAAAAAAAAAGAAAGAAACTAGAACACAGACGCACGTCAGACATCAATAATGCAACGGTTGGCATTTGTGTTTTGCAGTCCTGTCATCAGTGAAGCATCGCTGCTCCTCCTGCAGCTGAGGAGGTAAAAAAGACCCTGTGACACTGATACAGGAGATGAGAGATGAGGACACGTTTTATTTCTGTCTTTGGTTCAAATGTCATCGGCTCCTCTGCCACAGGTTCTCCTGTATTGATTTACTACCTGCGTCATCGGGTCACAGATTTGTAAGAGAAGGAGAAAAAGGGAAATGTCTGCTGGGCCAACGTGAGGCTTCATCATCCAGATGGAAACACTACAACTCTCTGCTCAGGAGGTCCACTTCCTGCTCTGACGTGGACGGAGACTCCCAGGGCATCACAACCGGGGGAGCACTTTGGATAACCTGTTTTTATCTTTGACCCTTTCTGCTCCAGCAGCCTGAAGAGGAGGAGGTCTGAGCCTGAGTTCAGTGAAGAGGAGGAAGAGGAGGAGACAGGCAGGAATAAAAAGAAGAAGCAGAGAGGGGAGGACCGACAGTAAGAGGAGAAGAGAAGCAGAGACGGACCAGAGGCTGTTGCTCAAAGATGGATCTAGATTTTCTTCACGCCCTGGAGAGAGAGAGAGTCCTGGATGTCCTGCGGAGAGACAAACAGCTGCGTATCATAGAGGAAGACAGGATCAGGTGAGGATCAGGTTCCATTATGTTGTGAGATTCATTTACTGCAGGGGAATCCTTCTTAATGATGCTGAAAGGAGCCTGAACTATACAAAGAGGAATAATGTTGGAAATACATGGCTTTTTCTTCCAATAATCAAAACCTGTGATAATTTGGATTCCCACAAACAATATCTAATGTTTAAATCGGAAATATCCAAGATCAAGATTCAAAATCTTATCGTCAAATAATACCATGTAAACAAAATATATTAATGTCAAATTATTTTTTTCTTTTTCTATAATTAAAACCTGTTGGTTTGAGTTTCAACAAACAAGATGTATTTTTTTGAGTTAGTGGGATTTAAAGGTTTCATTAAAGATCAAGATTCAAGAGTCAAAACTAGATTCAAGAGTCAAAGGTTTTGACTCTTTTGATTGAAGTATTTTGTTGTTTGCTTCACTCAGAATTTAAAGATGCTTTTAACTTCTGGACAGACACAGGCTAGCAGTTCCCCCCTGCTTCCAGTCTTTATGCTAAGCTAAGCTAAACAAGGCTGGCTTCATTTAACGCCCGTCAGGATTTTGAGATAAAGCACCGGTATGTGAAGGTTTTCTTTTTTTGACACTTAAAGATGTCTCCTCTCTCATCTCAGGAAAATGAAATACGAGCTCCAGGAGCTTCGGAGACGAGGCGCCAAGAGTTTCACGCGGCAGTACGGCGAGCGGACATGCGCCCGCTGCCAGAGGCCTCTGGGAAAGTTCTGGAACTCGGGCGACGTCTGCCACGGCTGCAGCCACCGCATCTGCAGCCGGTGTCGTGTGGGCGTGGGAGCGTCGGGCTGGACGTGCACAGTCTGTTACGCCTACAGGTACAGTCGAGAGTCAAAGCACCTGATCTACGTGACTGGAAAGATTTGACTCAGTGGTCGTCACTAAATGACTGTAGAGTTCAGGAGACAGGTCACAGGAACAACTGTAGCTTCTGAAACTCACTTTCTTTTTTGTCTGCTCTTGTTTTGTACCTTTAAACTTCAAAATGTCTTTAAAGCAGCTTTAAACTACTTACTACAACCAGATATAAAATGAGAGTTTGAAAAACAATGTGAAACAGGGAGAATTATCACTCGCTCAACTTTATGGAGATCTAGAGATTTATGAGTTCCAGCTCAGTGTTTAATGGTCCAGTCTACAACTTCACTGTTTAACCTCGAGCTGCAACAAACAAATCTTGAGTTCCAGCTCCAGAATGTGAATATTTTCTGCTTACCTAATCACATTTTATTTTGTTTATTTATGCATTTCAGTCTGTTGGTCAACCAACCTGACATTTTAGAGACTAAACAATTTATTGACAGATTAATCAATGATAAAATAATCATCATCTTTTTTCACGTATGACTACAGCTTGCTTATATATTGACTATAACTTCTAATCCCAGTGTTTGTCTCCACAGCGAGGTGAAGATCAGGTCTGGAGATTGGTTCCTGGAGGAAAAGTTAAAGAAGTTTCCCGTCTCCGAAGGTTTGTTTATAATACTTGACCTTCATTGACTCTTATTTATTATTCATCCTCCCTCAGTATCATCCACTTAGGAAACCCCGAATAATAAAATATGGATGTTCCCAGTTATGTTTGTTTAAGTTACTGAATTATTCAGTATAACCTATTTACAGAGAGACAGAGCTATAATAACCAATAAGGATATTTAAATACTTAATCATGTCTTTTAATCCTTTCATACAATGTAAATGGACATAATCACTTTCACTTTGTTTGAACATTACATGAAAGTCTTGTTGGGTTTAACCACTAACTTACCACAGAGGACATCAATTCTCTTCACACTGGACTCCACCCTGATGGAGTTGTTGTCACACACGTGGAGCCAAATGTCATCCAATTTTTTTAAAATGTTCTTTACAGACAAATATGAAACAGTCGGTGAGAAGCTGTTGCAAACCTACAATGTCCTGAGGTAAGATGCGTCCGTTTACGTGTGGATTATACGTGTGTGGCTCTGCTCTGAGTCATCAAATCCTTAAACGCATGTGTTCCCTTTTATTTCAGCCATATATCTGTGGTGCCGCCCACTCCTCCACCACATCTGGATCACTTTCTAAGCAGATCGGGGGTAAAGCAGATTTTCCGCAAAACATTTTACAGCAAAAAGTGTGAAACTGTGCGAAGGGAGTGGCAATAACTGTGTTTCTTCCACCTGCAGAGTTTGAACAACTCAAAACCTTTCACCAAATCGGTGGAGGATCTTATGGTTTCCTTCACGAGTCACATGAGGAGTAAGTTGTCACAAACCTCGTTCTCATATCAGAAACATTTCTTGTGCAACAGCATGAAATTTAATGCACAAGTGTATGAGCGCAAGCACATGATAACCACAAAGGAAACTTGCCTCAAATAAAAGATCTCACCTCCTAAAACCCCAATGTTGTGTAAGAAAACATAGATACGCATTAGGTAGAAGAAACACATCTGATAACACAACTCCAGGAAGTGGACAAACATTAAGCTCAAAGTGATTTCTGTGCTTTTCTCTAGACTTGCATCTAAGTTCCTCTATTTCCTCTGAGATTCGAATTCTCTTTTTTCTCGATGCAGATATTTCAACTTCTCAAAACGACGTGCAGGCCGACCTGCTGTTCGTCGGCAACGGGCGCAAAGGGTCGTTATTCACCTTCACCCACCAGAAGAGCCTGTCTGACACCGAAATCAACAAATCCTCTCGTGTGAGTCAGCGACAACCGTTCAAATAAGAATCATATAATTAAACAACTTTGACAGGTCTCTCTCTCTTCTCTCTTTCTCATATTTTTCCGCTCACCCCAACCAGTTTAGGCAAATGGAGACTGGTTCTAGAGGCTTTTTCCAGTTATTGAGGGAAAGGTTTTTGCCCGTTGCCGGAACTGTTGGGTTTCTCTGTAATTTTAAGATCTTTACCGTGTAAAGTGCCCGGAGATAATGTATGTTATGATTCAGTACTATTCAAAATGAAATTGAAATAAATAAACTTCCTATAGAGTCATTTCTGTCAAGCATTGATAAGTGCAATTTCAAAGCAGAAAACAAAACTAATCTAAGTCCAAAGATTTGCAACAGATAAACATACGGTAAGTTTCTAATTTGAAATTGCTAAAAAGAAAAGAATAATAGAAGAATAAAAACTTCAAATCTTCTAAGCTACTGACTAAAGCTGAATCATTTCTAAGGGGCTCTATGGAATCAGACAGTATTATCACAGCAAAGTGAATGTTCCTTTGTGACTTTTGCAGCTTTTTAAAGTCCCAAGTCTCCCAAACCTGTTCAAGAAAACCAAAGACAGCGACCAGGAGGGGTCGTCCACCGGAGCCGAGGAAGAAACCT
The DNA here is from genome assembly GCF_963576545.1 of Limanda limanda. NCBI lineage: Eukaryota > Metazoa > Chordata > Actinopteri > Pleuronectiformes > Pleuronectidae > Limanda > Limanda limanda. The sequence goes on along the minus strand of NC_083653.1, from coordinate 7,086,959 downwards.
CCTTCGGCTCTGAGTGCTCCGCAGGAAAGAGAGTGAGTAGCAACGTCCTGTGGTTGAAATATCAGATTATAGATAGTGATCCCTTCACTCTTCTTGCTCACGTATATGAAATCTGTTTCCTGTGCGTTCTGTGCTTCCTTTAATCAAATTCAAGTCCTCGCTGTTGTGTTATCTATCTGCTCCCTCAGGGCAGCAGCAGCAGCGTGGGCACAGACTCCGGCCTCTTCGAGAGCGTCAGCGTGGCCGGAGAGCTGGAGCTGTCTCTGACCTACAACTCCGACGCCTCCTGTCTGGAGATCACGGTTTGCGCCTGCAGAAATCTCTCATATGGAAACACGAGGAAGAGGAGATGTCACCCGTAAGGATTATTAATACAGCACTGTGTGTGACACACCACATGGCATCATTGTATAACCTCCTGTGCGTGTTTTCTCTGCGCGTAGATTCGTCAAAGTCTTCGTGCTGCCGGAAAAGAGCGGCAAAATGAAGACGACGGTGAAGAAGAACACAACTGATCCTGTTTATAACGAGGTTTTAAAGGTAAAAACTAAATTGAAATAAAAATACAAATGGCTTTACTTTGTTTTGTTCTGTGTTTTTACTTCTCCATGTTATATTTATATTATAGTACCAGATAGAGCGCCACCTGCTGTTTGGAAAGAGACTGCAGGCCTCCGTGTGGCATTCAGGAACCCTGAGAAGGAAGGTGTTTCTGGGTGAAGTCCTCATTCCACTGGACGGCCTGACGTGCGAAGATAAATCCTCCCAGAGCTTCAACTGGTACCCGCTGTGTCCCAAGGTAAAACAGATCTGTGTTTTATATACGAGACCAGAAAAGTATATGAATAATTGGCTTAACCATCAAATACAATCTATTTCAATCAACTTCTGTTCAGACAATTATTTTCCCTAAATAATTTGTCATTATGATCTGTGACCTTGAGTTTAATTGGTCCAATACTTAGATTTTTGACCGACGTCATCAGATATTGATTTTTCTCATATATTCTGTGCATATGAATTATTTCATACTGCAGGGTTTCTTATCTTCCTGATGTATTTGTTAAGCAGGCTGAGAGGCCAGATGGTGGCGCTATGGAGCAGGACGGATGAGAACTGCTGGTCAGAGTCATGCTCACCTCCGACAACAAGGGTGAGTGATTTATAATCTGCTGTTGCTCTCATGTAGTTGAATGTATTACAGTTGTGTTACATGGGATAACTAAATAATTTAAACATCAGTGTTTATCTCCTCAACACATTTCAAAAACATAAGCTTTAAAGAATAATAAAAGACAATAAATACATGATGTTCTTTATGGGACATAACTTGAATAAATTCCACCGTGTTACGTTGGTTCTTCAGTTACAGCACTAGAGGTCAGGAGAGCATTTCTTATAGACACTTCTGTTGTGCAGCTGTGGGAGTGCAGCCACATGGCAATGATCAACTAACTGTCCTTATCCAAGGCCTCAAACCCCGTCCCATTAATGCAAACAGCGGTCGGAGCAGCTGTGTCACAGAGTAAACACACCTCATTGTGTCTCTGTGTTTGTGTGTGTGTGTGTTTGTGTGCAGGCCTGTGAGGTGTGTCGTGTGTGTTCTGGTGTGTGTTTGAGAATGCATGAAAGAGTGTAAGTGTTTAAAAGGCACAAGGGCGTGTTAATGACAATATTTGTGTGTGTGTGTGTTTAGGTGTCTAACTCTGGGACTGAAGGCAGAGAGTTCATCCGGGTGACGCCCGTTTCTGAAGTCGAGACCATCACCTGGGTGTCTCTCTCTCTCTCTCTCTCTCTCTCTCTCTCTCTCTCTCTCTCTCTCTCTTTCTCTCTCTCTGAACCTGGACATGTGGGACCAAGGCCCCCCCAGCCTCTGAGGGACCCCTGGCAGGGGCCCGAAGAGACCATGAGACATTTCCATCTCCTCATCCTAAATAGCTAATCCTCTGATATCTCATCTATCTCACATGTATAAGCAGTGTATACAATTAATGTATGTTAATAACTCACTATAAACCATTTGTAAGCAGATATAAGGATGTTTTTAGTGATTAGCATTTGTAAAAGTTCATGAATATGAAATAAGAAAAATCCTGTATTTGTAATTTTTTAGGACCATGAAATGTGATGTATTTATTGAAATCATTTTTTAATGTTATTTGTCAACTATGCTCATATTTATTGATGAAGTATTTATTTACAGTTTCTCTCTCAATGATAATAAAGGCAATAATAAATCAATAATAATAAAGCTCTGCAAGAAATCACATAAGTCATGAATCATGATTTCTTTACCTATTTTACCACCAGCCACCAGGGGGCGATCAATACCCATTGGCTTCACTACTGTCGTCCATCTTTTTAAAAAGTCTATTGAATCTTCTCTATATCATGAGTGTAAAGTGGTTTAAAACGTTTCAACTTTAATCTCAGTTTCTTTTGTAATGTGATGTTTTTATCAGAAGAGTTGAGCAGCTAAACATCCATTAAAATAAAATGTGAGATAAGACACTTGAATATTTGAGACAGATAAAACTTGGAGCCACACCCGTCAGGCACAGGAAGTGCTCTGACTTATTCGAGTGTAGGACTCCTGCACAATGAGGCCTTTCTTGTCTCGGTCCGAGCAGCGTGTGAAAGACATGTTCAGTCTCTGGTTTCACACAGCGAGAGAATAAAAAAAAACAGTTCCTGTAGAAGGAGCGGTGATGTCACTGACCTTGAATTCGATGTTAGACCACACGTCTCCATGGCAACCGGCTGTTTCAATGCCCCAATAAGTGTCGTGACGTCAGCGTCCTGTGGCGAGTCATCGTCAGCAGAACGTGACGACACCGGACGCTCAGACTGCAACGTGCTGCTTGCACAACAGCAGTTTGTTCATTACACGACTGATTCATTCTGCTCATGACACCGGATGTAATTTTTTAAAACTGAATCATTGTTCCGCTTTCTTATGAGACATTAAAGCATAAGCTGTAATTAATATGTAACACATGAGTGGTAGATAGATAAGTGGAAAAAAGGCACAAAAAAGGATAATTTTCTCATTCTGTAACAAGCCATCAACAAATATTAGTCAATAACTTGTTAATGTTAATAAATCCTTTCTAAATGATCCAACAGCCACGAAGTGTATAGGTATAAATATGAATAAGATGAATCCTTTAAAGGAATTTCCCAAAATGAATTAAAGTGCAAAGACTAAAAAGTGTCCTCATAGGTAAAGGACTTTCCACAACCTGGCAAAACCAATGTGTTTCTTATTAATGACTTGTAACTTATATATGACAATAAGATAGTGATTGATTTATGATGTATTTACAAAATAGAAGAGCCATTATTTAAAGCCCTTTAAACAGAAAGTTGTACCGACTGTTGAATATCACACACACACACACACACAGTGTCAATGCTAACATCTTTTCAAAATTTCTATTCTCATCCTTGTTTAAGCATATTGGCCTTTGCTGATTATATATATAGCAAGACTTTATGATATTAAGTATTGGAACATTTTACGTTTTCATCCCTCGGAGGACATGAGTGCGTTTTCCAATTTTCCAGTTCAGCCATTTGATTAAAAACCATTAACTAATACTTGTTATTTTAGCAGAACTGAGGAGCCAGCAGTCTTAAAAGTTGGACAGAGGTACTTCTTGTTAAATATCCCACAAAATAAACACACACAGATGATGAATCATAGATTTCTTTTATTGCCAATATGTTGAACACCTCATTATAAAATCCTGTTCATATACAAAGACCAGCAGAGCCGTGTGTTTCCATTACAGTGTAAGTAGATGCTACTCTAGTCCATGTCCAGAGAGAAGAGAGTGAGATGCTGCTGTGGAACTGCCCGGGTCTTTGTAAATGTTCACCTCAGGCCTTGTTTGTCCTCAGAGGTCAAACTCAACAGAAATAAAAAGGTATTCAATTCAAAGTTACATCCATGTTTTCTGGTGACTCGGACCAGCTGTCTGGGAGTGGACCCTGCAGAGAGAGAAAGGCCACTTTTGGAGGGTAAAATAAAAAGCACGAAACGTGTGCTCGTCTCTCACTCGACAGCGACAGGACAGACGGAAATAAAAATGACAGTTAACCTAAGTGTCCCGGTGGACGCGGCGCTCGGATGGGACAGACGTTCCTTAGCGTGCTGTGGACGCCAACTAATCAACAAGTACCTAGATCGATCGCTAGCTCCTCGATGGATTTCATGGCATGCAGCTGGACATTTCCTACAGTCAAAAATAATAGTTTACAATTAAATCTCTTTAATTTAGTGATCTAAAAGGAAAACATACGGAACATAGGACTGCTATTATTTTGGTCAATATATAAAACCTTTGAAACATATGTTTTCTCTATCATTAGCAGATAGCAAAAATATACAAACCAAGATGAAATACCCTTTTTAATGTCCCATACACAGTATAAATATCAAACTAGGCATGATTTAAACTACTGTATAGCAATATTCAACATAAATGGAAGTGTTCAAATATAATTGAAAACGAAAAACAAACTTATACTGTTTTCCCCTTTCTGAGTGGTCGCTGTAAATGTCCTTTTCTTCCAACACATTAAAAGACAGACATCGACAAAGAAGCCAGGCTTTGATTTCATATATTCTATGTGCACATCATGAAATAATAACAACAATAATAATAATAATAATAATAATAATAATAAAATTTGTCTAATCCCACAACTAGTCTGCTTAAAAACAATAATGATTTGGTCAGAACGGATCAAATTAAAACAATCAAATAACACAAATCAGATGTTAAACACTAAGACGACAGGAGGTTTTGGCACTAAGGTTTCGTCAAAGCCTGCATACCACCCGACAAAGTTACAACAGGAGTTCATCTCTCTGTAAGCGATGCTTCTGCTGTGCTTATACTGCTCCACGGAAGTCTGAGTATGAGTGTGTTTGTGTGTGTCTGTGTGTGTGTGTGTCTGTGTGTGTGCGGTTATGTGTCAGCCGAGGAGCGGGGATCGTAGTGACCATTCAGAAAGGGGGCGTGGCCGAGGGGGCCGAAGGCTTCTTATAAGGACTCGAACTCGTCGATCCTCTGTTTGGTGTTGCCCGATCGGATCTGCCGCAGGGTTTTGTATTTGTCTCGGCCGGCCCGGACGTTCTCACTGTGGAGCAGGTCGTTCTGGGTATTCTTGGAATCGTCACGTGCCTGAGCCAGCTCTGAGGTCAGGGCCTGAGGGGAGGAGAGGGAGACGCAGAATGAAATGAGGAGCAAACCAACCACACTGCTGCTTCTACAGCTTCAGCATGAAAGCAGACAGTGACATCACGACACTGAAAGGTTCCTACACTTTGCCTGCAGTCTATAAAATGTAGAATCGTTCGTAGAAAGTAAATTTTTCACTATGTGGAATTGTAAATTGCGTGGCACTAGATTGAAAATGGGGCGCCACTCTCTGGCTGGAGTCCTCACCTTCAGCTGGCTCTGCACGCGCTCGTTCTTCTCGGCCTCGGTCACGCGATCCTCCTCGTAGCGGTGGTCGTTGATGCCCTCGGTCTGCAGGTCGGCGCTGCTCGTGCTGGCGTTCTCCTCGCTGGCGTTCTCCTCGCTGTCGCTGTTGTCGTCCATGTCGGTGTACATGGGGGGAGGGGGAGGTGGCGGGGGCGCCGTCATCACCATGTGCAGCTCCTCTTTGGTCTTGATCAGATCGTCCTGAGCCTCCTGGGCCTGGGGAGGACAAGCGGGACGAGGGACAGAGGACGTCGGTCAGTGGAAAAACTCATTTGTTTCCTTGACTAGGTTTCATTTAGGAGTCACAGTTACACTGGCTCCTCTCCGGCCAGAACTTAGCAGAGGGAGAGTGGTCACATGAGTCTGATTTCTAAAGCTCTCACCCTGAGCTGCCATGAGTCGGCCTCCTCCTCCTTGCGTTTCTTGGCCTCCTCCAGCAGGGAGATCTTGGCTGAGTGCTCTGCCAGCTCCGCAGCCTGGTACAAAACAACAGGACACACAATTATTCAAGAGTTCAGATTTTTAAAACGCACAGTTTGATAAAGACGTTGATGTGATTCACTAAAAGCACGACAGGAAGCGAACTGGGAATCTAGTTATTGCCTCTAATTTGATTTTCTTTTACTGGGATTTTCTAATACATTTCTCATGGTTAAAAATTTTCCTGGTTGATTTAAACTGTGGTAGTTTTCTCAAATGGTGTCAAGGTTACAATGAAACAAGAAATTTCCGTGATCTCAGCTTTAAAGTATTCTTTTTTCTTTTTTTTTTTAAATCTCTTTTTATTTAGAAAGGCACATTTCCATCACATACATTAAATACAGCTTTAGTCTGTCAAGGACATAAGAAAGGGATGGATGTAGTAAGTTTGGGTGATTTTGTTCATATTGCCTTTCTGGGGTTTAGTTTTATGGACCTAAATTACTCCATGTAGGAACAATAACAGAGGTAAAGAGAACACAACCGGGGAGCGTACATCACATCAAAAAAAGGAGGATCACACAAAACACAAGTTTATTCAAATAAAATCAGATCTAACTGGTTTTACATACTCAGTCCATTTGGTCCATGTCTTATAAAAAATGTCTTTCTCGACCTTGAGGGAAAAAGAGATCTTTTCCATAACATAAATCTCATACACAATTTCAATCCATTCATCAATGGTGGGAGGGTCCACTTTTAACCATTTCCTCGTGACACATTTCTTACTAGCTGCCAACAGTATAGCGAGCAGTTTTTTGTCTTTTTTGTTCCACGTTTCAAACAATATATTGCCCAAAAACAAAGTTTCACATTTTAATGGGATGTTCACATTAAATACATTGTTAATATGTTTGTGGATCTCTTCCCAGTAAGACCTCATTGCTTGGCAGTCCCAGAAAATATGGAAGTGGTTGGCTCCAATAGATCCACAGAGCCTCCAACAGGCGTCTCCGCTGCCTGGGTGTCGTTTTTGTATGGGTGTGATAAAAAATCTTGTTATATTTTTCCAGCAGCACTCCCGCCATGTATTTGACCCGATCGAGAGCCATTGTAGTTGCGATATTTTCTCCCAGCTCTCCTGTGAGATCTTTACCCCTATTTCCTTTTCCCATTTCCTCTTTAGGTATTCTGTATTCTCTTGTTTGGATAATTGTTTGGCGTTATATAGTTTGGAGATAATTTTATTGCATGTTCTAGATTTAGTCAATGCTAAAAATACCTCCATGAACCCTGGCTCATCTTTTCCTAACGCCTCTTCAATATTTTTGTTAAAGTAATGTCTCACTTGCAGGTACCTAAAAAAATCATCTTTCCCCAGACCCTGATCCTTCTGTAGGGTTTCAAAACTCTGAAATACCCCCTTGTGGACAAATGAATAATAGGAAGTTAAACCTTTTGTGATCCATGTCTTAAATCTGCCGTCGATTTTATTCGGTGTAAAGTCTGAGTCATAGGCACACCACCTCATCATTTTAGATGTGTTTTTTAATCTGCAAATTTTGGCTATTTCCTGCCAGGACTTCAGGAAGCTGCCTGTTATAGAGTCTTCTGGGATCTCCTGTTCTTCTTGTAGTTTGTTATCATTTAGTAGAGCTGTTATTGGGATACCCTTTACCATCGTCTCATAGTATTGTTGCTTTGTTAAAAGGAGCTTTTTTTTGAATTTCCTGAATATTTATTTCATCCATTTTTATAATCTTACATTTGTTGTCATCTTTGAGAGACTTTGCATGTTCTTTCTGTAGACTTTTCAAGCCCTCTTCTAATTTTTTTAGTTTTTGCTCCCTAATTTTCTTCTCATATGAGGAGATGGCTATTATTTTGCCCCTCAACACTGCTTTTAATGCATCCCCGAGAATGGGCGGGGTCACTTCCTCATTATCATTATTTTCCAAATATAATTCAATTTCACTTTTCAGTTTATCTTTAATAATTGGGTTGTTCAGAATACTTGTGTTCAGTCTCCCTCTTCCTTGCCCGTCGGTCCGCTCTCTTCCAGGTCAGCCGCTGCACCTGCTCCATGAGCGTCGCCGGAGGTGTGGTGGTTGTCACGGTGTAGCCTCTTCTCAGCAGGTCCTCTGATGCCTCCTCCATGGTCTGGTAGGTTTTGGTCCCGTCCTCGTGTCTCACGCGCAGCCTGGCAGGGAAGAGGGTCTGGAACTGGACTTTATTTTCCTTCAGCACTTTGCGTATCTCTGTGTATTCTCTTTGTTTCTTGAGTATTAGAGGTGGGTAGTCGTGGTCCAGGTTTATGTGGTTTTCTTGCCAGGCAAACCCCTTCTTCTGCCATGCTTTGCGGAGTAATGTGTCTTTTGTTTTGTAGCTTAGACACTTGATTACAATGGAGCGTGGCGGCGCGTCCGCCGGCGGCTGCGGTCCCAGAGACCGATGAGCTCTCATAATCTGCAGGTCGGGCATGTCGTTAGTCAGCTCGAGACCTTCACGGAGTAGATTTTCCACAAATTAGATCATTGTGGTTGATTCCTTCTCGGATTCCTCCGGCACCCCATAGATCCTTATGTTCTCGCGTCTGGAGCGGCTTTCCAGATCCAGCAACTTGTCCTCCAGCTTGGTGTGCAGCTGTAGCATAGCCGTGATGACTTCTTGGGTGTTTTGGATCCTCTCTTCTGCTCTCCCAGTTCGCCCTTCCGCCTCGTCCAATCTGGCATTCGCCTTAACTAGTTCTTCTTTTATTGTCCCTAATTGTTCTTTGTCTTGTTAGCTGCTAATTGTTGTTGTCTTTCTCACCCCCGTCTTCAGACGACGTTTACTGCTCAAAGTGTTGATATTACTTCTTCTCCCCTTTCTCTACACTTTTTGCGGAATTATTTATTTGGTTTGTATGGGGGTATTTCTCTAATTGCTCTGGCTCAATCGGGAGCTCTCTAGCTGTGCGACCATCTTGACGGTGTTCCGACCGGAAGTCTCCAGTAAACTTCTTTTTCCAGTGGACAGACTGAACCTTTTTAAACTGTGGGACTTTTCTCAAATGGTGTCAATGTTACAATGAAATTAGACATTTCAGTGATCTTAGCTTTAAAGCATTCTTGACCTTTACCAGCTCCGTTAAGGAGGTTATATTTTGACCCCTGTTTGTTTGTTTGTCAGCAGGATTACACAAAAACCACTAAACAGATTAATGCCACAAATCCCGGCAGAAGAATGAGACGTGGGCCAGGAAAGAATCCGATCAACGTTGAGGTGGATCTTGACAAGGGGGAAGATCCGGAACTCGTACCTGTGTGTGTGTGTGTGTGTGTATGTGTGTGTGTGTATGTGTGTGTGTGAGAGTGTGTGTGTGAGAGTGTGTGTATGATTTGGCCTTGGCGGTTGCAGTTACTAAGGTGAAGACAGCGACTGCAGGAAATAAAGGAAGCCGCTGCTTCGAGAAGTCTCCAGATGAAACCTAACCAGACTCTGTGGGTGCTGTGGTACATTCCTCCTGACCGCCACAACAATGGAACCAGCTTCTCTTTCACCAGCCTGAACAAACCACCGGCTCAGTATTATAGTCGTTGCTATAATCAGTGTATGTTAAAGTCACTGAATGTGGGACTGGTCACTCGGTGTAAACACACCCTTGTAAATGAGTTACCGTTCGATCTTCCAAACATTTTAAAACGTGTTGAAAACTTGGAACGAGTCCAAAGTCTTATTCAATCACGGTCGCTGGACGTTAATCCGCCGCACAAGCTCCTTAGTAGGATTTAAGTATAAAATGCGTAGCAGCAGGTGTCTGGCCAGTAAAAAGACAGTGCTGGTGTTTGACTGGCGGCGTCTGAATGTGTCAGAGGAACCACAGCTTCAAACACACCCTCCTGTGGCTCGGGGTGAAGGAGAGGGGGGGTGGTAGTGTGAAGTAACTGGGCGTGGTCCAGCTCAATGCTCCTAAGTGGGTTTGTCTGGAGCTCCAGTAGCCAGGCACGGCTGAATGCACCAAACTGTAACGTGCCTTGTGTACAGACCTGAACAAAGCTGAACGTAAGGTGAGAACTAGGACGGGTTTACTTTATCGTATCTGGCAAATAAGATGTCGTTGATAAATCTGCAAGTTATCCCCCCCCTATCGTTCTATTTCTAGATGTGCCGCTGCCGGAGATTCTCGTGTTCGTCACAGCAGATGAAAAACTTGGCGACACAGTCAGTGCAGAAGCTGAAACAGCCTCTCAAGTGTTGTTATAATACTGACCAGCTGCTCCTGGTCCTTCTTCTGGTCCTCAGCCTGGCGGGCGAGCTCCTCTTTAGCCAGCAGGGCCGCCTGCCGCTCGGACTCCAGGCGAGCCGCCTCGTCCTCGGCTCTCCTCCGCTCCTGCTCCAGCATCATGGCTCTCTGCATCTGGTCCTGCAGGTCTAGAGCCCAGACGGCAGGGAAAGAGGAGATGCATCAGCAACTCACAGAGACAAACTGTACAACTACAATACTTTCTACTCATTCTCACAGCTGCCCGAGTAGAACAATGATTCTCTCAACTGATCAATTCATTGTTTGGTCTATAAAATCTCAGACTACTGGGAAATTAACAGTGACAACTCGTCAAAATTTGAAGAAATAACATTGAGGCAGACTTGAGATATCGTGATCAAGAGGCCATCAACATGTTACGTCAGGCAACCGTGAACTTGAACTTTGACCACCGAAATCAAATCAGTTAACCGAGAGTCTAAAGGAACATTTGTGCCAAATTTGAAAGAATTACCTGGAGTTGTTCTTGACACAAACTCATAGCTAATGGTTATTTCCTATCTGAGCTTAAAATAAAAACTGAAAAATTGAGAAAAATACTCGACAAACTCCAAACGTACAGATCATATTGCAGTTGAAGTAACTTGATTGTTGTGGGAATATTTAATCTCACATTTTAGCTCCAGATTGTTTACAAAACAAGACGCCAGCATAAATAACCTGTTCATCTACCTGCATAATGACACAGTCTAATCATTTGCACACACACGTTCTAATCTGAGGTCAAAGTGATGGATACGCCGCTCCACGTCTCCTTTGTGCAGCGCCCACCTTCCCCCCCCTCACCTCTCTCCGCTTTCTTGGTCTTCTCCTCGAACTGGTAGAGCCTCATCACCAGATCCTTCTTCTCTCGCTCCATCTGCTCCTTCTCTCTCTCGATGGCCTCCCTCTTCTTCTTCTCGTTGTCCAGCTGGGCCCTGCAGATAAGACACAGCGGCCGTGAGCCGACAAAGAGCAGTGACACGCGGCCGGTGATGTACGATGACCGCCGACAGACAATGGTCGGTGACACACAAGCCCAGGTTTGCACACAGATGCTCTGGTAGCACTGCACCACTGACTTTGTATCCGTCACATACAGGAGACTCAACAGTCGCTGAAGTACCATGGACATCACCAGATTTAAAGTTGAGTCTTATTATTTGATGTGATTTTATTAATTACACTGAGAATTTGATCGAAACTTCTATTGTAATTATCATTTAATCTGCCAATCAAGAAACTTTGCTTATAGGACGGTTAAAAAGAAAAGCAGCAGACGTAAGTAGAGTTAGAAATATAATCATGAAAATATATAAAAGCAAACTGTAAACTCGTGCAAAAAGGGAGTAATAGAGCCAGTAACTGTTCTGTAAAACTAAAATGTGTAAACTGTCAATTAATTAATATAATATTTGAGTGAGGATAAAAAGTATGAATGAAAAGTTTGTGGTTAAACTGCTCGGAGTTCTTTAAAATTAAGGCTAAAAAGGATTTATGTCGTCACTGTGGTTTATTAAATTACATTTTGGACGATGAATTCACATTTTACACTCTACTGTATCGAACTTTAATCTTTTGTCCTAAACCCCTTTTTCAATGTGTTTTAAGTGTCGCCTCCTTATATTCATTGCGTCCTTTGACACAGTTTTATTTAATAAATATTCTTTTACATATTTTAGACTCAAAGTTTGTATTCCAACTTTCTACCTTTTCAAATCCATTACTTTTTTCTCTAGCAACAGCCTGAAATCTCCTCAAGTGCTGAATTCTATTTGAATGAGGAAGTGTTCCTGTGTTGGACGCCGGCCCAGTGACCACAGAGCTTCTGTGTGTGAACCTTCCGCTGATCTAATGGCTCTCACTCTGGTATTTACTGTGTCGTCTGCTCGCCCGTTACATCACCGTGTTTGAACAGCTGTACGGGACAGACAGTCGGCCGACAGCTGGAGCTGAGACCAGGGTCAACATCCATTCACTTTCAGTTCAGGCTATTCAGGAAGTGCGTTTCCCATACTTGAAGAGGAATGCTGTGTTATTACCCAGAGATCGGAGGTTTCACTTTACACGCTCCACTGATTCAAGTGGAGAATGAAAACTACAATAGGTTAGAGTATTTATCCGGAGCCGGAGTCTAGACAATATATGTCAAACTTCACATCGGGCTTTGTAATATCTTAAAAAGAAGTTTCCTATATTTTCTGGCATATTCCAGATCAACTAATTCATCAATATATCAAGAAATAATCTGCAAATTAATTGATTATGAACATAATCTTGAGTTGCAGCCTTAAACTGGTGTTAATGGATATAATGCACATTCTTATAACAGTTTTCGATTTATTATTCACATATAGAATGTCAAATTACTACTGGATGACAAAGTTATCATCACTATATTCATCTATTTTATTAGTTATCTTTTTTTTTGACATTTACTCAGTATTTTGAGGCCTTTCAAGTATATTTTTGAGTTTATTTTGACCGACATAAAAGATAAAAGTAAACTGACAACTGACAACAAATTTTTCACTGTGTCCCAAGTAAAAAACATATTAAAGGTAGAGACTCAAACCATATTTCCTTCAGTAATGGTTTTGTGATAGTGTAGTAAAAAACAATGTCTCCTTTCCAGGTGTGTGCGTACCTCTCCAGCTGCTTCTGCTGCTTCTCCTCTCGGGCCTGCGCCTTCATCTGCTGCACCTCGATCGTGTCGGGCTTGCGGCGCCGCATGTACAGCTCGTGGTTTCCCATGCACAGCTGCAGGATGCGCTTGTTTATGCGCAGTCGCGGGGCTAAAAACACAAAGTCCTGAAATTGGGAGTAGAGTGAAGAGGAATGAGAGAGAGAATAGACCAGAGCAGGTGAACCGTCTGTCGTTCTCTGCCAATAAAAGGACATAAGGTCGAGCGGTGACTCTGACCAGGTGCAGGGAAAACTTTAATTCAGCGAGATTATTTCAGACTAATTCAGATCACTGCGAAAAATCACTTTAACGGACAGATCCTGAGAGAAGAAGCAGCCAGGGGTACAGAGAAAAGGATTTGTATTTATCATTTAGAACGACCTGAGAACTAACCCTTGACTATTCTGTATTAAAATCCAGATGAGGACATGTTTAATGGTTCTTGTCTCCACCACAGAGAAACGTGATGCCAACAGTAAAAAGGAAGCAGAGCAGGTTCCTACAGAAACTTAACAGGCTTTAAAAAGAGGAACAAGAACTGCTTAAGTAGAAAATAGTGTTAAGGAAAAGAAAAGGGTGTTTTCAGATTTTCAGATTTAGAAATGAAAGCAGAAGTGAAATCTTTGACGACCGATGCCTCGTTACTCACCGGGGATTTTTTGTCGATGGGCTTGATGATGAATTTCTTATCGTTGAAGGAAATGTTCCTGATCTCACTCCAGGGGAAGCCGATCTTCGGGGTCAATCTGATAAAGAGATCACATGAACATGAAGGTTAGACTGTGACACTGACCTGTGTGAGTAATAGTATACCAAGGAAAAAGAGATCCTGGGAAAACAGACTCATTCTGCACTTCAGTTTATAATTATAACTTATTATTAGAGCTACAATAAGCCGATTAATCAACAGACAGAAAGGGGATCAGCAACTTATTGGAGTTATTTGTCTCAAATGTCTCGTTGTACATAACAGAAAATGGAATTATTCATTTAAATAATAGCACTCAGGACATCACTGTTGGCTCCAAGGAGTTGCAAATGGCATTTCATGTGTCTGATGTTTTAAGTTGACATTATCAACTCCAAACACTTCTAGATCAATTAATTTCAATCCCATCACGTCTTGTCCTAACCAGCAGAGACTAAACATGGCTCAGGCCGTGAACCTGGATTTCTGTAGATCCACTGTTTCAGTGCGAGGGATGAATCCGGGGTGTGGCTCCCTCCTCTATTGTGCCAGACACACTGAGTGGATGCCAATCTCCCTCAACACAATGCAAACTAGTACTGCAAACACTGACGAGCCGATAGTGTTGTAATCTGGCGAGGCAGCCGAGCACCTCGCAGCGAAACTCGACTGTGAAACTGAACCGTCAAACTGGAATTTCACCCAATTACTGATCCTGACACACGCCTGTGGAATTGAGAAAGCAATGTGGATGTTATTCTAGTGATTGAATAGTTCTGTCAGTCTTGTGGTTTATTTGGCTGCTCTTCAGCACAAAGTTACACAGGTAATTTTCCGGTTCAAGTACTCTTACAGTCTCGCTAAATACCAAAGAATAAAACATCTGATTTGATCATTATGGCTGAAATTAACTGTTATTTTCATAATAAATGCATCTGCTGATTTTATTCTAGATTGCTTAGGTCTATAAAATGTCAAAATATGGAAAATGTTGCTTGTTTCAGTCCAAACTCAATGTTGAAGCAGAAACCAGACGATGTTTAGTGTTTTAGCTGTTAAAAGCTCTAAAAATGCTTGAAATTAAAGATCATTTTGATAATCTCTTCAATTATCAGATATTTTTTCTGTCAATCCACTATAAAATATCCTTCAAATAATTGTTTCTCCAAATTTGTAACAACTAAACCACTAAAACTAACATATCTACAATCCCATTGTGGCTCAATTTATTTGTAATGGCTAAGTTTAGTGGTTTGAATCTTAAAGCGTTTTGTGTGTGTCGACAATTACTAAGAAGAAAACCTGTGGAAACTTTGTCCATTAAAAAGCAGCAGCACTGTGGTTTGTGGAGCGGCGGCGTGGAAGGAGTTAAACCAGAACCAGACTGTGCCTTGGCGAGGCCTCGGCTGCACTGTTGCATTGTGGGCCGGCTGCCCTCATTGGAGAGACAGTGCTGTAGGTTAGCCTCGCATTCTTAAGTGCTGCGCAGCTTGAAAAACCAGTTGGCGTAGTCATGGTTACAGCAGAGGGCACCGCGGAGGAGAGGCATTTCTTTGCTGATCCCAGGGAGCTCATAAAGAGACAGAGTCACACAAGGACACACACACACAAGGACACACACACAAGGACCCACACACAGGAACCTTCTCAACAAGGTGATATCCGGGAAGTTTTTCATGTTACACTCGGAATAAAGGAGAGATCAGATGAACTTTAACACAATTAAAGTTAAGAGCAATAAGATAATTTCCAACTTGGAAAGAACCTTGATCTCCTGGAGGACGATTAGAGGCTTCAGCTGATTCGCTAAACTTTGTCATTGCCCTGCCAGCAGCGAGTTGTGCTCATTTCTTCCACACAGAGTCGACCAATACACAGGCGGAGCTACGATCTGGTCGTGAACGAGGGTTTTCCAGCACAGGGTCAATGACTGAGAGGCCGATGTCCCTTTAACACAGAGTACTTCACTCCAGTAACCCCGGCAGACCGGGGCCGCGCCACCAGCAGCCGCAGGAGATTGCAAAAAAACTCATTTCACCAAATAAGAGGGCGATTACCTCCCTAACTGTCTTGTCCTATAAACAAACATGGCAATCATAGCCCAGACTGGGCTGAACGCTGGTGTAACAGCCTGCTTGGTCTGGAAAAGTAGGTTTTACTTTGACCACAAGGCCCAAACACAGAAACATCAAAAATATAAAACAGGGCTTTTTAATTTGATTCTGCCCAGTTGTCTGTGGAAGTGATGCACTAGAAATGGAACCAGTTTAGCAAAAAAAAGATGGTTTTAAAATGTATAGCACATATGTTTCGGAAATAATCTGGATTATAACTGGCATGCAAACATAAAGTATGAGCTTGAGGAAGTGTTTTTTTCCCAGTGTGGAGTGTTATTTGCAAAAATAGTCAGAGGTGTGAACAATAAACACCCCAACAAACCACAAGTCTCTCCTTAAGTAGCCACAGCAATCATAAACAATATTTTATCGTTATTATTAACATGGTTTGCAACCAAATTCGAAAAAAAACAAGATAAAAAATAATTTCAGGAAATCCGCTAAAAATACAGCTTGGATTTTAGTATTTATTTGTATTTGATAATAACGAGGTGTGAGGGACTCAAACTGCTGAGTATGACGTTTTAATTCCGTCTCTGGAGCTACTCCTCCCAAAAACAGTCTCCACTTGTCCGTCTTGTCATTACTGTGCTAGTGTCTGTCTGCTGAGAAACAGGAACAGTGATCAAGTGCCGACAAGGACCTGCCCCAGCCAGTTTAGTTCTGTGTCACAGCTGCAGCCTGCGACACGCACACAACAGGAGCCCGAGCAGACGCGAACAAAAAAGGCCCGATTACTTCAAGCCTAGATCGTGAACCATCGCTTACTTGTCGTCTTTCTCATAAATGTTGAGTCCCAGGGCGTCCACCCCCAGCCACAGCTCTGTCCCCTTCTTGTTCTTGATTTGGAAGTAGTTGACGCCGTACATTTCCAGGTCCTGGGCGATCTTGAGGTACTCCAGCATGGCGTCCTCCCTGCAGGAATACACACGGTCAATCTATACAAGTTCTACTCATACAGCAAGATTACATTTTTGTTGCCTTTGCCAGGGAAGTGTATATTTTCATGCGGGTAAATTATAAATTTCCCGATTCGGATCAGGGGACAGATCCAGGATTTTGTTTCACTTTCTTCAACATTGCAAGATTTTCCAACATTGCCGTTGATTTTCCCAAAGACTAATTCATGGATCTTGATCTGTTCAACTTGGTTCAATGAGGTGCAGATCCAAATAAATCCAAACCCAGCTGCTGGGCCTCGGTGGAGATACGTGCTCGACTGGTGTGAGTCATGTGGTTTAAAATGACAAGAGCCACACTTACTTCAACATCCCGCCGTGCTCCTCGTGCCACACCTGAATCCTCTCCTCCCACTGTTCTCTGGATAACTTGTGCTGATCCAGGACTCTAAAACAACACAGAGAGGAAATAACAACAAAGATCAGCTGAGCGTTCAGACAGAAACCTGAAACACACCAGATGGTCTGATAACTTTGGCTTTGCTATGTAAGGTAGCGTGATGGAATTTGTTCTTGTGCAAAGCGGAAAACTTTGTTTTAGCAAAATGGTGATTTCCCCGAGGTGCAGTGTTTTCCTCGTCTGCACTCGTTAAAAGACATAAAGTAAATACATATACAGTTTAAACAGGGGTGTGCCACCAGCCGTGCACCGAGGCAGAGAGACAATTACGTGTGTGCCACAGCTAACATAATAGTGTATAAAGGTCGTCAGGGTTGATGTACTCGTTACACAGCTATTGTAATGCGACAGGCAGTTCTGAGATAACACACACAATTAGTTGTCCCCTTATGTACATTTAATTAGTACCAATTTACAAAATAGCAAAGGGAGATAATCCAATTTGACGGCAGATACAAACAAATTATTTTGTTTATTTTGTTTCTGGAGGGTGGAGATGATGATTTTCTACGCAGCAGGTTCGACCAGTGTTGATAATTGAGTCTCTAAGTTTATTCTACCATCACAGAATTTCTCCTGTTCAATCACCACCTTACGAAACTAAAGCACACTAGTACGTGACACTTTGTCTCTTGATCAAGACGTGAAACAATGGTGTGTCCTCCCGAACCTGTTCGGCAGCAGACGCTCAGACACCAGGTATCCGGAGCGGTGGACTTCTTTGTTGTAGTCTCCAAACTTGGCCTGGACGGAGTAGGAGGCGAGCAGCACGGCCGTCTCCGGCGGGCAGTAGACCTCGTCGCTCAGGATGCCCTCCTTCACCTGCAGGAAGAACAGCTTCTGCGTGATGTCCTGGATCAGCTCCTCGGAAACGTCCTCGGGGAAGAATTTGGCCCGAAATTTAAACTGGAGCGGGTTCTCTTTCTTCACGTCCTGAGACGACACCTGGAGAGGAATTCAAACATAGTTCAGCTCAGTGACGTAGTGACGGTCAATGAGAATTTGGGGGTTATGCACTTATTTACTTTCTTACAATATATTTCGTTTATCAAATCCTGATCGCCCTGTGGCTGCGTTGTAGATCATAGATCTCCTCCATGTTAGTGGATGGGACGTGAACCTAGCTCAACTATATTTTAAATACTTTTTGAATCAGCAAAATAAATACTGTGCACTGTCAGTGCTTCACAAGTGGGAAAACACATGCTCTGCAGTTTCCAGGGGACCCTGCCCTCTCCAAAAAGGGGATCCACTGTTTTCATTGTGTGAAATAACTCCCTGCTACTGTATGTGTTTATACAATGAGCCTCTTCCTCTCATTTCAAAACAGGAACTGAGCGGTCTTGATGGAGAGAATGGGACCGAAAGCGACCGGGAAACTTCCAGTTTGAGTTTTGTGCTGATGAGATTTTCTCTGTGTTCCTTTTTTATTATAATAAAATGTAAAGAGTCCATTTGGAACGATAATTAACAATCTAGATAGATTGATGTGTTTTTCTTCTATCCAGTTAGAATAAAACAGTCTATACACCTTTCTAGTATATTAAATAAATAAGTAAATTTTTATTTGCTATATCATCGGTGTAAATCCACACATTCATCTTCCTTGTCCAAAACGGACGCCTACATTACCCACAATGCAACCCCAGCACTGCCAGTACAGTCAAAGATTTAGGCATGTTATGCTAGTAGCTGTTATGCTGGAGATACAATGTTCGGAGGTGTTGCCCTCAATTTGCAGCCGTGACTCCTCTTCCTCGTCACAGTTCTGACCGGCGAGTTTATGAATAACTCCGGAGCAGCGGTTAATGAAAAGCAGGAAACCCTGTTTACTCAGGGACCACAGAAGGAGATCCGGAGCAGTTACGGTTCACAGAGAGGTCACGCTCCCGTCAAATCATCCACCTCCACCTGATTATATGTCGTGTTCTTGCCCCTCGGCACGGACAGTAACCAGAGCATGGCCTCAACATGAGCTGCTGTGTGAAGTCGAACTGCAACAGAGCATGTGAATATATACATGCTGCAATATGGTGGCTACTGATTGACCTGAAAGGCAAACACCGGAGCTCTGATTGCATCGTCCACTCAAAGGAATGCATTCTTTCTCCGTTACCTCATGACGCTCCTCAGGGAGAGGTGTTGCCAAAGATGAAGAGTTGGGACATATTCGAAGGGACATAGGAAAATGAAGTGCCAAAGCAAAGGGCTTATGACATATAGTGTACACTTAATAACAGATAATGTTAATTGAGGTGGAGAAAATGATGAAATGAAATCATAAGATTGAAAATAGATTTCAAACTGCTGAGAATAACCTGCATCAAAGTGCATACAACATTGTGCGATGTCATTTGTTACAGGATCTACACTTATACTCATTCAAGATGAATTCATTACACTAGTCACATTTTTCCGCCAGACCTAATGACTCATTTGGCCTTTAAAAGATAAAGGCTACAATGTTATTATGAGACTAAATCAAAACGAAAACACAGTTTCAGCACATTTGTACCTTTTTGTCCAGTTTCAGCCAAGTGTAGTAACCTTTTGTGTCCATGTGCTGAAGTCCGAAGTACCAGACCTCACGTAAGCCGATTGTTTTTACCACCTGCACAGAAAAAAGAAAAGTTTTTTAAACACAGGCCGGAGATATAACAGAGACAGGCAGCGAGCAAATCCTCATATTTGAGATGAAGGAACCTGAGAAATCAAAGCATTTTTCTCACTCTTTGTTTGATAAATGATAAAAGTTGCCAAATATTTCAGTTTCAGCTTAAAAACATTTACAGGGTAAAGGATTCGTTTCGGTCTCCCACATCACCTGGATACAAACGCGACTTTTGAAAACTGACGTCTTTCTAAAGTAGGAGCAGGAAAAGACTTGTTAAAATAACATTGGCATCGATATAATCTGACCTTAAGAAAGACGTGGAATGTATTTTTTAATTAACCCGCCTTGTTCTAAGACGTCACACCCTCTTCTTCCAGGGAAAACATATCATGAGACAATGAGCTTCATACCTCACACCTCGAAAGGGGAATTTAATAAACTTTAAATAATCACAGGACGGTTTCCTCAAGCAGAAGTTGTAAAGACAAGGCCTTTGGAAGTTTGACAGATGTTGGTATAAGCTGTTGAATCTGACCTTTAGGTGACATACTCAGGTACCAAGCTAATCCGGTGGGAGAGTCTCATCGTATCACACATTCCCAGGCCTGAGTACGGACTTGGCAAGATAATGATACGAACAGCAGTGTCCTTCTGCCTCGATAACCAGAGTGGACTTTAAAAAACGCTGTTTGTTTGATGTTTGATGTCTACGACGATTCAGCTAAAGATCTCTCCGACTACAAAAAAGATACAGGATGGATTACCATAAAATTACCGAAAGGATGCTGTATGGGTCGGGGGAGAACCCATTCAATTTGGGTTAAGATCCGAATCAGTGAGCGGGGCCAGGATTTCTTGCTTTGGGACATTTCCATTTTCCAGGGAATAAATCTGGAGCAGTAACATTTTTGCTAAGTTACTTTAACAACAACACATCTCATTGTCTTAGAGGTATCAAGCAAAGTGCTCATTCAAGGCTGGACCTGTGAGCAGTGACACGGTACAGGGAGGGTGTGATTGATGACTCCTCTCCAGTCTGGGACTCCAGCATCAGCCTGAGGAGACTGTTGAGAGGAAGAAGGAGTCTGGTCCGGTTTACTAGTTTGTCTCTGGCTCAAATGGCTCATCATCATTATCAAGAACTAACGTATAAAAAGGGCGATGACGAACACGGATTTCATTTCAACCGCAGTGGAAACACATCAGGGCCTGACCGTAAAAGTCGGTGTTCAGATCAGCAGTTTTCGGATCTTCTGACTGTGCAGCAGAAGCCGAGAGTGAAAAACCCAGGGAAAGATCTGGAATAATCACTTTGCTCTGCAGGAGGAGGAGGAGGAGGAGGAGGAGGAGGAGGAGGAGGAGGAGGAGGAGGAGGAGGAGGAGGAGGAGGAGGAGGAGGAGGAGGAGGAGGAGCTGCCATTTTCCACTGGCTGCCGAAAGAAACCTCAGACAACCAGAGGCTCTTTATGGCTTTCAGAGAAGCAGAGAGCGATTTTCCTACAGCACTGTTTAGGAATTAATGTTTTTTTTTGCGTGCACGCTCTGTGTGCCGGACCCTCTTCGAGTGCATCTCTGCCAAATTCCCCACCCAGTCACCAGGTGAGGGAGGCGCTAAGGCTCGTTGAGCTCCTGCTAAGGTTAAAATTTAAATCAAACCCTCCCCCTCTCCTTTCTCTGGCTTGGTGGCCGGTACAACATATAGGGCAGGCTGACCTGTGGGAGGACAGACTAAATGTGTTCTATGATGGTTTGTATTTAGAGCAACAACAACAACAACAACAACAAGCATAAGAACTGTGGCCCTTGAAATGAGAGAGCACTTCAGGCCGCAGCATCTCACCAGTAACGAAACTGCCTCTGAAAACAATCGGCCCTTTCATGGTGCTCTCGCTCCAGGGTCGAGAGGCAGAGAGTCACCGCACAGATACCGACATAGTTTTTCTCAGGGGGATAAGCTTCTGTATCTGGAGAGGCTCGCTACCACGCTGCCGGGGAAGCAACCATAAAATCTGTATATGTTTATAAAGGCTTCATTAGAAGAGGATTAGATCTGAGGTTGGGAACACGGGTTCAGTAAAGTAAAGTGACAGCGCAGCAAGCTGGGTTGGCAGGCTGCCTCCACTTTAATGGGTCGCTGGTACGTCAGGAGCCATCAACGCCTCAGATATTGGCTCCGAGTGAGATAACTGAAAACAGAATGCTCCGGAGCAGGTTTGCAGGAGTCAGTCAGAGACGTTAAGACATTTTTAAAACCACATCAAACGTTATCTAATCTGTTCCAGGGTCACATCTGCGAGAGTATTAGAGTATGATGGCAAACCAGGTGGGAGGATCGGACCAAGATGCATTCATTAAGAGTCTTTATACATACTGATGATTTATATCCTTCAAAGACTTCTATTGCCAACTCCGTCAAGGAGGTTATGTCTTCTGGATTATGCAAAGCTACTGAACCGATTTCCATGAAAGTATCTGGAAGGGTGGTGCACGAGCCAAAGAAGAACCCATTGACTTTAGTACTGGAAACGGTATAAACAGGCAGAACCAGGATTTTTACGGTCTTATCGTGGTGAGATAGTGTCTCTCACAGCACAGTTCTACTTTTGCCACAATTAAAATCACTACATCTTGAGAGTGCAGCTTTTTATGAGCTGTTGTAAGCAGAGGCACACGACTACTTGATCCTGACAATGATTTTAAAAATCTGGGTGAAACTTTTGCAGTAAGGTTAAAGAGACTTAAACCTTTACAGATCCTGTGTCTCCGACCGAAGGGGCAGAAGTCGGCGAGCGTCAACCGGCGGCTCAGGAGGGGTTCAGCAACTCGGGCCCCAAAGAGGAACCAACAAGGAGTGAGGTGGGGCGGGGGGGGGCCCCAGAGGAAACTGGTCTATTACTGTCAGACCCCAGGTTCATTGTGACCGGAGAGCGAAGGGAGTGTAGCAGAGCCGGTTCTCTATGGTTCAATATCTAAGGATAGTTCTGCTCAAATATTACAACAAAAGGAGAAGAACCATCGTTCAGCACGTTTCGCTCTCTTGACCAGGAGCAGGTCTGCAGCGAACTGATTATTCAGACTGGGATTCAGACCAAGACACAGTTGAACTCTTTAAAACGTCATGTTCTCAGCTGTTCTTGACTGGGAGCAGCTTTGTGGCTCTGACATGTGGGTTGGGTGTCTACGAGAACTAGTTTCGTGTTTTGCTCCCGGCACCTGTCAACCAGATTCTTTGGACTTGGATTAAGTTCCAAAAGACAAAGCGTTGAGATTTTTTAAATGTTGCCACGTTTTCAGCTGTTTAACGTCGATCCTCCTGCAGCTTATTAACCGATCAAACCTTTTCCCGAGAGCAGACGCTGAAACCGCAAAAGTCCCATTACAGAAGACGTGCTAACGGGGTAAGAAAAAGACAAATGGTGCCGACGGCGGATATATAAGTCGCTACATCTACTGTCAGCCGGCTGTGATTACTCTAATTGCAGCTGGAGGCGAAAATGTAATGAGCAGCAGCGGAGCAACAGTCACATGGAGGTGAAACAGTTTGAGGGTGTGTAGGGGAGTGGCAGGCGTTTCTCTTTCACAGCGGCATGACGGGGACGAAGGCTATGATCAGCGCTGACCACACGGGCCACACCACAGCTCCCGCTCGCTCTGACCTCACTGCTGTTAGTCAGCATTTCCACAAAACCTGTCTGGCACACTGCGACTCTGTGTCGAGGAACCCGTTTAAAACAGAGTCAGGCTGCCGGCAGACTTCACGGACGCTCGTCTGCTCGGACCCAAGACGAGCTGCGACCTCTCTTGGACGGATTCCTGCCCTTAAAATTAGTGAATTGCTCCTTTGCACTAAAATAGAGCAGCACATTGTCTGCCACTATCGGAGGAAGTGAGTGATCATCTGGGGCACACCTCCCCGAGAGCCGTTCTAACAAGTAGGCAGGAGAATTCAGCAGCTCCTATAAATAGAGAGATGTCAAAAGGTGAACAGCTCCCTTCCTTTAACAAAACCACAGGTTAAAAGCTCCAGATACAGGAGCCAGGGTTGTTGTGTTCATTGTATTCAAATCTTTTTTGGGCTAAATTGTTCCCGTCATGCTCATGTCAAGATGACTCCACTGACATGTCGCCGCAACACACAGTCGGCT
The DNA here is from genome assembly GCF_963576545.1 of Limanda limanda. Lineage (NCBI taxonomy): Eukaryota > Metazoa > Chordata > Actinopteri > Pleuronectiformes > Pleuronectidae > Limanda > Limanda limanda. The sequence goes on along the minus strand of NC_083653.1, from coordinate 7,063,150 downwards.
ACACTTACTAAAGAAACGAGTTATACAGGAAGTGGCTAAAACAATGCCTTTCCTCCCTCAGTGCCGTCATATAGCCTCAAGAGAGCTGTCAACTACATTTGGAGAGAAGAGCAAAAGTGAAGAGCAATCAATCTAAGCTCTGTCTCCACTCGATAGAGAGCCAAGGCCCAACAGTTCCCTTAACTTCAAGGAAGCTGCACCCAATTACACACTCATAGATTTCAGTTCCCTTAATAGGAGCTATGAATAATTTCCTGGGAAACTGGTGAAAAGGTCACAAAGAAATGCCCCATTTGATAATGCTGAAGGAAATAAACGATTCCTTGATCCGGCCCTTGATTTAACAGGTTCTTTCTTTGCTCATATTTGATCTTTCCACAAAGTTTCATGGAAATTCGTTCAGTTTTTGCGTAATCAGTGACGAAGACATTGCCATAAAGACGAGAGAATCACCAGTGAATAAACATGTCTGTAACTCATCATATCTACTGAAGATAAATGGTGAATCTTTTTCAATACTAGAGAAACAATTGCAAAAGGTCAAATTACTTCATTGTGGCCACTCCTGTTCACTCTGCAACTTCCTCACAGACTTCATTCAGGAATTCATCACTCGTGTCATTAATCAAACATTAAATAACCACAAGACACGATGAACATATCTCACAGAGACACTGTGTCGTATTTATATAATATAATATAATAATATGTGTTAGTTATGGCAACGTGTGGTGCACTATGAGCACATGGTGCACGCAACACAGTTGAAAAGTGTGAAGCGCGGGACACTTCTCACCCTCAACAGTCGCCATCTACACTGTATCTGAAGGGGAGGGACCGGCAGTGTATTCTGAAACTTTGGGAAAATGGCGGCCAAGGGAGAAGGAATCAATCATCATTTCCTTTAAGGGCACGATCGTTTGAGACAACACTGGCCTGTGGAAATGTACGCAGCACGGCAGTGAGTACAGATGAATTAAGTGTAGAAGTGTTCTTCATGAAGCTGCTATAGTCTTGGTAATTAATGTAACTGCAACAACTGTAGTATCCAATATGAGACGCAGTGAGAGGCTGATCAGGATCCTTCCTGAGGCCGAACGCTCCTGTATCTGCAGGAGAGAACTCCTCAGTCCTGGGTGTGATGGATGCAAGGAGCTTTGAGAGGAACGATAATGAGGGCAGCCACTTTCTTCAGACACGGCAATCCAGTTAACATGACGACCGAGGCAGAGGCAGCTTAGTGGGGAGCAGATGGTGGACAGCGAAATCAGAGTCTGGCTGAGGTTGATGTTTCAACACAGATGTTTTTCGCCTGCGTTTGTTTGTCGCTTAGTTTGCAGGATTCCACAAAAGCTACTGACTTTACTGACGCTACTGACTTAAGGATGAAGAAGGAGTCAGGAAAGAACCCACTGAAATGCTAAGTTGATTTCTCAGAATAATTCATGGATCGTGATGAGCAGGAACAGCTCATCGGCTGTGATGCTTAGCATAAAGACTGAAAGCAGGAAGACGTCTAACCCGGTTCTATCAGAAAGTAACAATCTAGGAGCAGATTTTAAACCAACTGCTTAACACAAAACATCTAATTTGCTTAAATGGGATGAAAGTCAAATCCTTTTTTAAGGTATAGTGAAAACATATTTATAACTCAGCACAGGTATTTAATCATATATGAGAGTCAGGTCCATACAGAATTACAGATTTCCCCTGTACCTGGTCAAACAGCTGCTTGCCGGTGGTGCTGGGCTGGATGGCGAACTCCAGCTCAGCGTCCATGGTGGTGACGCGAACATTGACCTGTGGAAAGAAAACAGGAGTTCAAACACTGATCCACAGAAACAAGCAGGACCCATACGTGGTACTGCACTGTGTGTGTGCGGGTTCACGTGTGTGTGCATTGTGTGTTTGCAGAGTAAATACACAGAGCTCTGTGTTTATCTCTGGACAGGCTGAATGAAGGGAAGTCAAACTCTTTGGTGCCTGGATACAATATGAAGCAGAGATTTTCAAAGTCTGAATGTTATAGAGTTAATTAGACCTGGAGGCACTTTGCTTGTCACTGTGGGTGGAGGAGGTATGAATAAAGCAGGCACTTCACTCATTCACAGAACACAAAACACACAACTTATAGTGTTTAATGATTGATCAAAGTGACCTGTGCGTACAATAAGAGGCCGGGACTTTAATGTTCACATACAGGGATCCACCCAAGGTGATTAATCTACAATTTCAAAACCAGTACAAACAGCATGACCAGTGCACGTAACGGAATAACGACGACTGACGTCAACCGTGTCCCACAAAGTGGAGAAACAATATTCAGTATTGTAGGTTTGGTCTGTAATCAGCAAACAGTATCTGAAGTTCACACAAAGGCCTCCCAACAATGCACAAATATTTACAATAACCGCTTTGAGGCAAGGCTCACACTGACTCTTCTCTGTGCGCGTAATGTCAAATGTCTCTGGTATTTGCGGGGGGGGGGGGGGGGTTATGAAAAGACAAAGATGCCCCTATTGACTGAGTCTATTACCGCTCGGTGAAAGTGACACAAAGAGGTTAGTGGACACAGTGAGGAGAGAGGAAGGCCGCCAACACAACCCTCCAGTGACATCTTTCAACTCCAGCCCATTGTGAGCGCTGGGGAAAACTCTTTTTCAATGACGCCCACTGCGAAAACAGGGGGGGGGGGGGGGGGACGTCTGGGTCAGAGACAGTGACTCGTCCGGTGAGTCAGAGCTCCATCGTCTCCCGTGAACCTAAACTGGCTGAATGACAGACCTAAATCCTGCAGGGAAGGCAAATCCTATCACAGCTTTGGATGGAAAGCGCCTGCACGCTGCTCTGTGGAGGATCCTGTAGGAACACAGTGGAGTCTAGACAGTGGATCTTCGAGGATGCTGCCATAGAGCCGGGTCAGCAGGGTTCACTCACTGGGGATTAAAGCCAGCAAACGTTTGCTTTCCCCAACAAAATTGCTCGGCAAACTTTGCACGCAATTTAAAAACCGTCCAACAGAGCGACTTACACCAGCTTCAGGTCGCAGCTAGAGAACCGGGGAAAGGGGGGTGTGTGGGGGGGGGGGGCGGGGGACACTGCATTTACTTTACACGGCAAAACAAAGCTCCCCTTTCAGCTGCAGCGCCCCAGCAGACCCCCGCTATCATCATCTACATCCTGGAGGAGCCAGACTCCCACAAACAGCCCAAAGAGAAATCGCAGCAGCAGCAGCAGCGATCACATACGTGTCCAAGTCCCTCCCCCTGGTTTAAACTTGATTTAGTGATTCAACAGCAGCAGCTCGGACGGTTTGAGTTTCCTTTGGCTCCACGTCACGGTCTATATTTGTGGCAGTTACAGACGAATTACCTAGAAAGAACGAAAATAAACACGCACACCCCTCTAACGGTCAGAGAATGGAACATGTGGCTCATGAGGAGCCAACAGGAAACCGGTGAGCGAGCGATATCTGATCTCAAAGTGAAGTCCTCCAACGGTAACTCACAATAAACTGAGGCCATTCACAGAGGTAAAGAAAACATGACACATGTGCTAAAAATACACCGGGCGAAGACCCAGAGTTCCACAATGAGCAGCTTCAGTGGGAGGAAAGAGCAGACGCTCATATGAGGCACATGAATCCCTGCTTCACAAGTCAGTACTGTGGAAACCGACCCACTAACTTCAACGACAGGAGCTTTGGAACACAACTGCTGAAATTCACATTAAGACGTTTTCACACACACTCGGTGGAGAGTACGACACTTTGGTGACTAAGGAACGACAACAACACAGGTGGTTACACTGCATGAAAAGAAGCGTTTGTGTCAATCTGTGTCGCAGAGAAGTGTTGGCACATCCTTCGGTTAACGACTTTCACACGTATCTGCAGGCAGCAAAGGAAACGCTCAGGGTTCCTGCAGTTGTCAAGCCTGTGAGCTGTTGAGATTTGACTCCCCCTGCTCCAACTCCTAGAGGACGCTTTCACATGCAAATGACAATGCTCTGAGCTTCACAAATGCAAATCAGTTTCCCTGAGAGCAGATAACACCAATGTGTAAGAGGCACCAACAAACTATCTGGCTGAGTAAACCAGGCTTAAAATAAATATTAAACCCGAAATTTTAAATTGTTCTTAAGTAAGTAAGTGTGCTATAATGAATTATATTGTATACCACGAACAAAGGTCAATGCAGTCAAAAGAAATGAAACAATGCACTTTATTTCAAATTTTTATTGTCATCCAATCCTAAATCTCAACAACTGTACAGAGTGGCATGATTACAGTCACTTTTTCAATTGTGCTGGTTAAATGCACAGAGGAAGTGTAAACCACACCTCTACCAGCAAATAAATGATGCTGGGTATGATCATCTGTGTCCTGTAAGCTCCAAACTTCTACTGGCTTTCCATAAAAATATCTGTCCTCCCAAAATACTGGCATCAAATTCACATGTCAATGGCAAACTAAGCTGTTCCATGAATTATAAATGGTACCTTTTCACCACTACTTTCAAAATTGCTATGAAACATTCATTGATTTAATGATTTAATAATAAAAATAGTAATATTTAATCCCCCATGGACTGCACAGTGACAAAACACAGCAGCCGGCTGTTTGGATACAACATACATCTCCACTCAGTTTGATTATTATTTTAAATATAAAGGAGACACAATATAGAGCTTAAATTCCTTCATAATTTGAACTTCAATTGTCTCATTGTTGTTATTAAACTTTCTCAGTATTCCATTAAAACAGTCAACACTTTTATCCAAAGCGACTTACGATAAGTGCATTCAACTATAAGGTTACGAACACAGAACAGCGTGAATCATGTGTGTAAATGTACTAAACACCACAAAAAATAAACCTGGCCTCAGTCAAATACTTATCCCATATGAATTAACCGCTGCTCACGTCACCCGCTCGCGTCATCAGCTGATGGACTCGTCCAATCAGAGCCTCGTAAACGCCGTGCAGCAGCGTCGAGTGTCCCGCAGACAGGAAGCGGGTCGTGTTTAGCTTGTCCCGTACGAGTGACTCTGTCTTCGGGGTAAATAACTTGCTGAAGTCGACACGACGCTGTTCCCTGGAGGAGAAGATGAGTGCGTGTGGAGGCAGAGCCGCGGGCCCGGTGTGGACGAGTCGAGGCGGAGAAGACGGGCGCACAGTCCCTGAGTTACGGTGAGCTAGAGCCGCCATGCTAACCACTAAGCTAACTGGTACATCTGAAAGCATGTCCGCCACTCTTTGGGATAGCGAGAAAGTTGCTTAAATACGAATACAGCATCGAGTGCTGGAGCAGATCTAGTGCATGTGTAAATATGTATGAATTACTTAGATGTAACAGTTTGTTCTCGTTAAGTTTTTTCATCAACGTGACTTTTTTCTGTATGTTTTCACAGCCTCAGCCCCCCCCCCCCCCCACACACACACACACACACACAAACAAAGAGGCGTTAGGCTGAGACGCTGAAAGTCCGGATTTAAAGTGCAGAAAAGGAAGCCATTGAATGTAAGTAACTGTTTATAAATTGTTTTGGTGTTTTTTTGCTGTGGTTCTTCCAACGGTGATGCAGCGCGGCTATTTCCGTTTATTAATAATAAAGTCATGTTACATGTGTGGTTTTCCAGCTGCCTGTCCATGACGTACAAAGACACACTATGAGCCAGTATGATCCGACCAGACCTTACATCAGCATTGAGGAGTTGTCGGAGAAGAAAGAGGGTAAGGTTATATTCATTAAATAATTTTCCAGTTACATGTAAAGGTGTATGTTGTAATTGAACTGTGCTAATTTTACTGAATGTGTTTACAGCTGATTGAAGCGGGACAGATGACATGGATCCATCCTTCCACAGCCAGGAGTGCACCGACATGTGTCCCACACTTCATATAAGACTGGAAGCTACACTGATCTCACAGCTACACACCACAGACGTCTACACACTGGAGAAGAGTCCCACAAAGAAGTCATGACCCAGAGGCTGCAGAGAAACATTTCAAGCCTCATCTGAGTTTTTGTACAATATTTTTGCTGTATGTAAATAAAGCTTTCACTCCACATATACCTTGTTCACATTTGTTCCCTGTACAATATGTTCACCTATAACATCAAGCATCACATGAATGTTTAGTTTTAATTAACTGCAGTGCTTTTGGTAAAGGCTTACTTATAAATAATAATAAATATTAATATATACATTTTTATTATAAATATTGTGTGGGAGGGGCTTACCCCACGTGCGGAATGCTGTGACCCCACGTGTGCACTGCAATGACCCATAAGGTGACCAATAGCAACACTTCTACCAACCAATCACGAGTGACATTAGTTTCAAGGGTCTGTGGTTTCCTCCAATGGTGAGTAGAGAGAGGTTCTAGCCAGCGGCTGGACTCCGATTCATATGCTAATTAGATCACACGTCGCGATCGGTCCGCGAGGCTCAGCGAGCCCCCCCGCGGCTCTCCTTTGTTCTCCAAATCCCCCTTAAGGTCCGCAAACGCCGATAGACCCACCTTGTCTTCACTGGCGAACGCCGAGGTAACATCATGGAAACAGTTGGTTACAGCAGGGGATTAGGCCTGTCCGTAGAGGTTCACTGTGACAATAATACTGCTTTTCGTCTAGTGTTACCCGGGCAATGCAGGAGAAAAAACAGAATACTGTTATGAAATGTCAGTTCTCTCTTGGTGAAACGCTCTGAAACACACGTCTGCACCATAGACGCTTAATAAAGATGGACGACACGTCTTCACTTCCTCCCATTGTACAAAAATGAAGCCAAAACATCCCTGATACCTGGGCACCCATCTTGGATGTGGGGATATATCGTGATGGTGGATCAAACTGGTGGACAGTGGTAGTGGTGGCAGCTGATCATGGACCATGATTACAGTTTCTTCTAATTTTCCCTTTTTCCTCTTCGTCCTCACTCAAGTAACACTTCATCAAAAATAAAAAACTTCACATCCATCCCATTCCATTCCAATCTTAACAAAACAACTTCTAACTGGTATTGCAAGGGCAAGTATATTCATTCATGATTCAATATGACTTATTCCAATACTAAAATACTGAGAGGTACCGATTCATTTTGTCATATCTCTAACAAGATAATCCACAGACAGAGATTTGAATTTATAGCTACAGGGTGGAGACGATTCACTGACTCATTAACAGAATAGGGGTAGTGCTACATGAATCAGTCAAGGAATTCACCAAGAATGCCAAACATCTATAATATGATCATAAACCAAATATCTCCCATTCATTCTTTTCAAAGGTGAGGTCAAAGAGCTGCTCCAAAGAGGCTGGTCATCGCCTCAGTAGTTAAACTGTGAATGGGCTGCGCCGCATTCTTCAGCGAGGACCACTCAATATTTAACCCTCCACATAGTTTGCATGGCTTTTAAAGTGTTAAGCCAAGGCTGTTGCTGTTGGGACGCCACTGAAAATGGGCCAGAGAGCAATATAGTAATAAATGACTGCCGACGCTCGAGTGTGTGGAGCAGAGTAACAACAAGGCCGGAGAGAAAAGGCCCAGTGTGTTGTTCATTGACGCTTCAGGAAGTGACATGGTGTGTGTTGACTGGAGCCCTTGTGCCAATAAAAAGCGATACGAGTCTTTCAGGGACGCGTCAGGGCCGTGTTTATGTTTGCAAATATGAAAACATTTATTTTACAGAGCAAACAAAGTAGAAATGAATTTCTACGTAAAAGAAGTTATTTTTCTTAATTCATATTCTATATATTTGATGGTGTTTGGGTTTTCTTTTTATTAAATGATATTCGTATTAAAGTTTGTGGTATAACTGTAAAATACCAAGCTTCAATCGAATTAATTTGTTATACGGGTTTGATAACATCCATTTGTTTATTTTTAAATCGGAGGATTTATCATTATTAGAATCGTTTGTCACGAATATCAGAAAAGATCAAAACCCATATCTGTCAGGCTCTATGGTTGTATGTGATTTTCCACAGGTTCTTTCAATATTAAACAAGGACAGACTTTGTGGAATCATCAATCAGGACTTGAGGGAGTTCCAAACATGACTGATTCATCAATTATTAAAAGGAACAAATACCAACAATAGAGCTGGACATGTAAAGGAAAACACCCATCCATGTTGGTGGTGACCGCACCTTGTATGGTTTGTGTCACGGGGCAGCGGCCGCAGGGGAACAGGATTCTGGGAGAGCCGAGGATCACAATCTTTTCCTCCTGACAATGTGTCATTCAGATAATTGAAACATGAGTCACCAGCTGCAGGAGGCTCCACTGCTCCTCCGATCTGACCCCACCTCCTGCCACCGGGCACCTTGCTCCTCCGTGAACAGAATCATAAAAAAAAGGAGTTTCTCTTTTCCAAACCCACGGCGCTGGAATGTTTGGTATCGGGCCAAGTATCTGGACTGTAAGAATTCAAGCTGCATGTAGGTTTCTGTGCCAGTCACATGAAAAACCTCAGGCAGGATCACACTTTGATCTTTGATTCTGAGACTTGACTTTACAAATACTCAAATTCACAAGTGAGCTGCAGCAGTCTGATGTAATTCAACCCTTAAAAGGGGGGGTGAAGAGGAGGAGAAGAAGTCGGGGGTGAAGAGGAAACGATCGGAATTAAAACCCTGAACATCATGTACACGACATGTATCTCACACCCAAAAATGTTTGACTCACACCAACTTCCTCCATAGATTGCACAGTCATCATTTACGTGTCGTCAAAATATTCACCTGTGTGTTCAAACTCTCCAACAGGTTTATGATCACATTTCTTGATTCATGATCAAATTCTGCACATTTGCAGGGTTTCTCTGATTCTGTGGGAACTCTGTTCTCCGCTTGGTTTCCACTATCATGATTACACAGTTTTTGTTGTATTTGTGCACAACAATGACACGAATATCATCAACTAACTGGAAACTATTTTGATGATAAAAACATTCTTTTGGCCATTTCACAAGAACAAATACCAGTTAGTTTATTTGTTTTAAGCTTCTCAAATGTGAGAACTTGTGTTTTTTCCTTCGCTTGTATCTGAATAAGTTGAAAATCAGACTGAAGGCCCCTATGTGGGTTTAGAGAACGGCAAAATGTCAAACGAAAAATGAATATGAATCCGGACAATCCACCACCCGCTGCCTTCCACTTCCATTTATGAAACCTTTCTGGCTACTTGCCTGAACCACTGGGACTCTTCAAAAAACACAAATCTAATTTCACCCTCTCGTCTGAAGTCAAAACATGATCCCTTATTTACACATCTCTCCACTGCTGAAAGTGAAACTTCAATTTCAGAGTCGTCAGAGGAACCAATTTATTTAGGCGGGGTCAGACACAGAACAGTCTGTGAACTGAATAAATACAAACTCGAGTTCTTGATGTCATGGAAAAGAAAACGGTTTGATATTATCGTCTTTTACAAAAAAAGGCTGTTTTGTGGCAGCTGCTATCAGACGGTGATGATGTCACTTCCACAGCGACGCTCATGACAACCCCGAGGCTACTCCAAACAAACCCACAACACGCTTTATGACGCTGGCCGGAGGCTTTAGTCATTGTCATCACAACACGTCTGCTCTGCTCAGCAGCAACACGTCTGCATCATGATCTGATAAAAGGCTCCCTGGGAAATTTCTGCCTTTGTCAGTTTTTATTTAAAAATTGTATAACTAGCGATTGTAGATTCGGCCACGTCTGGACTTTATATCTCACTTTTTTTAATTTAAAAACATAGGATAGAGGGGGTGTGGGGGGGGGTTATTCAGTGCTGGAAAAAGTAAATGGAAATATGTTTTACTCATTCCACCAAATTTTCCTACATACTGTAAAATACCCACAGGCTGCATGTCATACATACACTTACTAGAAGTTTCCAAACAGTGAGCAGAGTGAGAGACGAGGGCCATGTGCCACTGAGCTGAGTGTGATCGGTGGGGGGGGGGGCTGCTCAAACATAAAGAAGTACTTCATCCAATATCTTTCTTTTAGGTATTTTCTTCGATGAAAAGTCACTGATGTTATGAGTACTGTGGGTCACTGTTTCATAATATAACAACGTCTCTAAGATGATGACAGGAAGCTGAGATTAGGTGGAGAGGAATCCCAGGTTGAAAAACACAGAGACACACAACCCTGTATTCACCATCTACACTGTGAAAAACAGGAATAAAACCCAATCTGTGTTTTCCATTCAGTCTCACAGTTCTTGTTCATGGCTCCATGATGTCCTTATACATATGACACACCCCCAGGACATGATACGAGCATGTGATATGTGGCATTCCCCCTTAACAGAGACCCCACTGATACTGAAAGTTTCTATGACATAATAAAAGAAGTTTTCTAGCCCCAGCATTTGTTTTCCGTGATCATTCATGGAAAGTTTGACAGAGGCAACCGGTTATAGAAAAAAACCACGTAATTCAGTGGATATTCAAATTGTTTCACAACGATGACTCAACTTCAAAGTTAAGGAACTCAATGCGGGCAATCTGCCAATGCCAAGAAATTATTTTAAATATTTAAATAATGTACTTCCAAGGCAACAGAGAAAATCACAAACATTATCAACAACTATCGCAATTGAACTATGACAAAAGTTCAATATTTTGTACATTGCTTATGAATTGTGTAAGTACAGAGACGAGGTATAACACCTAACATAATAAAACCCTTACCCTAACCCATTAAGTCTTAACTTAAAAGAAATAATGTGGCATTTATCTTGATGATTATCAATTTCTATGAACAAAAATTGTCTTTATATGGTTTTCCACCCTATTGTCGAGCCCCAATTTCATAGCCAATAAAAATATCACCTCTTGTATTCTCACGTATCCATTAAGATTCATGTTTTTACACAAAATAAAATATTCTAACATCACTAAAAATGAGTAACTGAACATATAGAACACTTTATAAAAAGCTATGACATCTAAACTCCATCTACGTCTGATCATTACTATATCAATATGATTATTATTTACTTTAATGTGTCCTTTGATCTTCGGAGCCTACAAGGTGTGACACAACAAGCAGTCACTGAAAATGAATTAAAAGGCTTCTTACCGCTTTAGGCATGTTTCTGTCCTTTTCCTGCCTCTGTGCTAGGAGCTGGTGGTTGTTAGAGAAGAAGAGTTGGAGGCCTGAGCTCCGAGTCTTCAATGCGTCTGTCCTGAAAAGAGAGAAGAGGAGAAACGAGTTTGAGAGACTTGAGCTCTACTTAAACACTCCTGCCGGCGACAGTCATCACGATGAATCACCGCGAGTCAAGCTCACAGCAGAAAGCTGACTCAGCGCCGGAACTTCGATCTGAGCTGCCCTTCAAAACAAGAGCACGCGAGGCTGGTCGATTCTGGGAACTCTTCTTACTTCATCGCAATGTCACCGAGCCTGTTTCTGAGTGGTAGGAACATTGTTTGTGCTGAAGAATTCAAAAGATAGATATATATATATTCAAAAGATATATATATATATATATATATATATATATATATATATATATATATATATATATTGTATGTGGGAAAAACTTCCTGAAAAAGTTGTATAAAGTTGTTTAGCTTTTCTTTATCTATACTTTTACAACTTCCATCACTTTAAATGTTTTTTTTTTTTTTTTTTAAATACAATGTGTTACATACACTTTGATCACATAACAGAATCAGTTCCTTATGTCATGGTTTCCATAAGATGTTGGGAAGGTTACTTTGAGGACAGATCTCGACTGCAAATTCAGCCGAGTCAAACTAGGACTTAGACCAACTTTTCTTATGTGGCAATATTTTTGACAAACGTAAGTATTTTTCTTTGAATAGGCGTTGATCTCTTCAAATTGCCTATCTGACTTCTTTTAGCCAAAAGATATTAGCAATTATTAATTAAAACAGGGAAAATTCTGTCTGAACATATAACTATTGATCGTATTAATATGGTGTAAAACCATAAAAACTATAACAATAAAAGCTTTTACTGTGATTTGTTTAACTTTCCAATATTATTCTGTACAAAATCCAAATGCTGTTTGTTTAATGTCAATGATGCATATTGTGGGGTCTTGTCCGGGCATTGACAAACGTTTTATTGTGAAATCAGACACAGGAAACATTAGACTTCTAATCCACCTTGATGAATTTGACTCACGCTTTAATATGGTCCTCAGCCTCACCCAGTAGCTTTGATAAACTCACAGTCTCCACCCTGCTCTTGTTTAACTCTTATTCTGAACATTAACGAACAAACCCACATTGATGTCCACCCAGGTTTATCGGTGGGGACAGATCAAGTGGATCCTACCATCACAGAAACAACGAGGTTGCATTAAACCACAGAATCAAAAGGTCTAGATACATTGTAACATTAAGCTGTGAACAAAAATGTAGCAAAGATGATTATCAGTGATTTCTTGTCTCTGAAAGGTTTCGTGTGCGTGTGTGACACAGGTTCACACCCACAGCTACAGGGAAACCAACGAGCCGAGCAAACGAGAAAATCCACCTTTAGTTTCCCTGAACGACACAAACACACGGCACAGATTTTGTAAGTGGAACAAGCGGGGGAACAGTTGAAAGAGTCGAAAGAAAGAGGTGTGAGTGTTGAACCGAGGCTGTGATCGTGTTGAGCTGCGGACACACAAACACACACACAGACACACACATCCTCAGTATAATCCCACTGACACCTGTTGAGAGATTTGTCTCCTTTGTGCACAGCAGAGGCGGAAAGTGCGCGGAAAACATTGTGCGTAAAGTGGGAAGCTTTTACGCAGCAGGAGCGCAGCGGCTACACGTGTATGTGGATGAAGTAGAAGTCTTACCGGAGTGGCTGAGGTTTGGAGACGAGGTGCTGCTGAGAGAAACCCGGTCCCGACGCTTCTCAGCCGCAGATTTCCCCTCCCTCTGTTCAGCCAGGCGCAATATGGCGCTCCTCCATCCAACCAGCCAACCGCGGAGGAGCACCGGCCCTGACAGTACCTGCTGCTGCCGCTAGGGCGCTGCAGGTTACTGCTGCTGGAGGAGGAGGAAGGGGTCACAACCATATCTATGGTCACAACCAGGGACCTACCGAGGGGGGTGCACCTTAAAACTAGTTTCATTATTGTGTGTCAGGGACATTTTAACTCAAGATGGACTTTCCCAACCCATTCGAGGATTTAGGGGGAATAAACCTTAAAGAAACATGAAGAGACAAAGATTTCCACCTCCAACTATAATTTTACTTTTTTTTAAAACCATACTGTGGCTGTTATTTAAAGCCAGCTATGGACCAATAGGAAATATTTAAAAGCAATTTCAAGATCACACAGGCACAGCAATAGAGCAGAGATACAAAAGACAAAATAAAACATTATATAATGATCAAGAAAGCACAAATTCTTTATTCTTTGTATCAGGGACATTTTACAATTGAGAAAAAATTTAAACTTCAACCTTAACTCTGAACTTTACTGTATAGTTGCTGTATAAAATGCAGTGAAGAATATTGGCTGATCCTTGGTACATGAAGTAGCCATGCAAACAACACAGTGTGATTTGGTATATTATCATTTTAAAGCATAACCAAGTGTCTGCCTCCAAAAACAAACAAACACATACATTAATAAAGGAAAAAATAAATATGATGTTAGTGTAATGGCGAATGTTTTTTTAGTTTTATTGTGTAATTCATCTGAGGATTTTATTATAGAGTTTGATACAAATTCAGAAATGTTCCCAGACAATAAATGACATACCTTTGTAACCTTAATATAACATAAAATTCAACAGTGTCAAAAAGTAATACCACTGAAATGTGTTTATAAGTACTTTTCAAAAGGGGATTGAAGATTGTTTATCATGTTTGTGATTGATTGTGTTTAAGACACTTTCCCTGACAAAACATCAGGTGGATTGTTTGAGCAACACCAGTTAAAACCATTTACATTTCTAAATAAATACATTAAACCCTCATTTGTCTGCTGTGTAAAGCTTCACTCCTGAGCACAGTTTCATCACAGCGCAAACTTCTCTTTTGTTTTTTGCTGTTACACAATATTTCACCAGTGGAGGAAGTGACACTGAACCAAGGAAGTGCTGCCAGGAGCGGGGGGGAGGTGTCATAGGTGAGCCGACCAATGAGGTGGCAGGATTAAAATAGAGCCGTATATATCGGAGGTTAGACCTACTTCTCACCATTATACAAAAGTAAAGAGTGACGTGACAACTGTGCACAGCACTTAGCTTGACCATAACCTGGCTGTGCCCTTCATCATCATCGTCACAGTCACTTCCTTGAATACAATCGTTCCGTTTTTGAGTTAATTTAGCATTTGATTGGATAAAGTATATTACAAAATAAAACATAAAGATGATAAAATACTTCTTTTGTTTGAGTAAAGTCGTATTTATTTACAGATATAGTGAATGCTTTCAGAGCAAATGCAAAACATTGTTGCATTTGCCTGTTAGTTTCCCTGAATGAACTGTTGGCAAAGTGATGTCAGATGCAAATACATAAAGTTACAGGAAGGTGCTTTGAATTTTCAATGGTGCTTTTAAATGCTTGGAGTTCCTGAGGCATTTTTGGTCACCTGCTCTAAGACAGATAACGTTTTGATAAAAGATAAAATATGGATTTTGGTCAGATTTCTTTTTGTGTGGGAGGGTTTGAAAAACAGAAACAGGCATGAGGACAAAACAAAGATATGATAACAAATAATAAATCAAATGCATGATAGCTGCGCCAGCAGTAATGTAGTTTAATTAAATGTTCATGCCATTGAATCTTCACAGAGTCTCTCCATGTGATACGTCAGATTTGTCTGGTTATTATTTATTATTTGTCTCCGGCTCCTTGAACTGCTCGAGTCTCTTCTGAGCGACATCATGGAGGATATCTGAAAAAAGTGATAAACACAAATTCTGACTGTGATCTCTGCAATGTTTGCAAATAACCACTAGATGGCGGTACAGCAGTGTCTATGACCTGATGACCCCTGGTGGAGCATTTGTGAAATAACTTTTGACTGTCAAATATAAACTCTAGAGAGAAAAGGTGCATCGACAAAGATCCTGTTTGGGTTTAAGTCTAAACTTTCTAGAGGGTACAAACTTATTGGTTGATATGCATTACTATTTCTACTTTTGTGTGTTTGCGTATTTATGCACTACTCAGTGAGAAAATAAGACATGTGCCTATAGGTTGAGCAGAGGAATGTCTAAATTTAATATTATGATACTGAATTCTCTTACTGTCCAGAAGCTCTCTAGCTGCAAATCTCCTTTCCATTGTTCTGTTCACCTCATCCATCAGCCATGGTAGGAAATCTGTCTCAATATCTGGAAATCAGAGACACAAATACGACAACAGGTTAAAAGTAGGAGAGGTATAAATACACAGATCATATGGGTGGAAATATCAATGAATTTGCAGTGGAGTGCCGTGATGCCCCGGTGTGACAGTAAAGGGGGGGGGGTAGGTGAGTTTGAAGCATGCATGGAAGCTTTGTGGCAAACGGACGCTGACCTGTCTCCACGGGGTCGTCGAAGTAGCCGTTGCTTCTGAGCGAGCTGAAGGCTGCAGGTACGAGGTCAGCCAGGTGCTGCTTGGTATACGCCCGGGCAGCAATCTTCTCTGCAGTCTCTCTTTCTTTCTCCAGCACCTCCTCCTGCTGTGCAATCCTCCGCTCCTGAAGATCAGTGGGAACGTTTTAGATTACAGGTATATTTTTCTGTATCTGTTTTCGATAAACTCTTCTGATATGGCAGAACAGGACATAAACCTACATGCTTTTTATTGAGGCCGTTGTATTTGCTATGTAAATGTTTGACGGTTCCTTCTAAGCAATACAGTAGTATGCAAAAAAAAAGTCCTTTATGACTGTGACAACAGAGAGTTTACATGGAATCGTCATGAAAACTGAGCAGATAGTGGGAGTGCAAGTGAGGACAACCACCAAAGAATCAGGAACATCGTTAAACAAAAAATAATTGTAATGATTTACAAGTGATCTCTGGGTGATTCGGCGTAAAAAGGACTTGTGAAACTTATAATGATTCCTTGAATCGCCAACGATATCCTACAGCTGGAGCTCCACTGAGTTAAAGCACCAAAAAACTTAGTTTAAGCATTTTCTGTAACATGAATTTGAAGTGAGAAAAAAATCCTAGTTAGAAACTGATAAAAGTTATATATTGAAGAGCCTCGTTAATCTGCCTCATCAGGGCTGTGAGGTTACAGTTTGATCACATTTGATTGACAGAGGCATTACCCTGGCAACATAAGCAAACAAACCTATCAGCTGATAGATTTACTGATGAAGTCTAGGGGGAAGACATGCAGCATGACGTTCAGACCAGAGTTCTCAACAGAATTTAACTTACCTTTTCCTCCCTGTGGCGTCTCTCCTTCTCCTGAAGGCGCTGCACTTCTGCCAGATGGATATTCCGCAGCTCATGGAAGGCCCTCTGCTGGGCCTGGAGACAGGCCAGCTCCTCCTCCTCCATCACCTCCAGCAGAGACTGCTCGATAGTCTTACCCACCAGCACCTCCACCACGGGCTGCACCTCCCTGTGGAAGTCAAACAACTGCACAACACACTGGTCATGAGTGGGGCTCTGCTGCACAATTTATAATATTGGGTTTGATTTAAACAAACCTGCAAATATTCTAGAAGTTATTTAACGTTTACTTAATCAAAGTTGGGAGACTTACAAGCAACACAAGTCATCTTTTGCTTGTCAGGATCATTCACTGTTTTAAACACCACAACCCAAGTTTATAAAACTGGATTTTCATTTCCTTTTAATTTAAAGTTTCCTTAAACTACAATAACACAGATGATGTGATAATCTACTTTGGGTTTGTAGTGGTAGTAGCGACACAGCAGGGGATGGTAGAATAAAAAATAAATCTTTATGGAACTTCCACTCTAAGTAATTACTAACAAAAGGTCTAACATTGTTTTATATTCGATAAAATGTGACCACATCTCCTTGGTTTGACCCACCTCTCCCTCCTCTATCTGTGTTGCAACATCTTCTCCGGATTTGGCCGGTATGAAGAGTGGGGACGCTGGTCTGTCCAGGAAAGCATCAGTCTGACACTCAATATCTGTGGTCACTATAACATTACTCAGTTCTTCAAGATAAAGATCTGAAAAGAAGAATTTCAAATGAGTATTTTTAAAAAACAGTTCTGTCTTCTTAGTGGTACAACTTCTGGAGTTGTTAAGAATAGCATGTTTTACCTGTTTGTACATCAATGTGTTGTCGGCCCTGCAAAGCTTCAGGAGTCTTGGCCCTGCACTGCTCTTGAGCTCGTTTTATAGCGATGGCTTTCCGCTTGATCTCCTGCTGTCTTTGTATTTCAGCAGGGTCCGCCTGAGCGGTCTGTAAATGGGTCAGGACAAAAACAGATCTTTAAAATAAAGTGTTCCAGAGGAGAACAAATCAATCAGGAAGAAAGCAGAAAGATTGAACATGTCATACTTACGGTTGGTATGACGAGTTGACCAAAAGTATTTCCTCGGACAATACGGCGGTCATACATTATGTTTACATGTTTATCCGGAGCTTCTTTGTATTTGCCGCGGGTCTCCACGGGTCGGCGATGGCCGGCGAAGATGCAATCCCCGCTGGGTTTTCTTTGGTTCTGAGAAGCAGACGCCATTTATAAGGAAACTGTCACTTCTGTAACAAAAGTGCCAAGCTCAAATCGTCTCTAGTGAGGCCAAGCAGAAAAACAGCCACTAATATGTAAAGGCAAGTGTCTTTGATGCCACACTGTTTAGAGGCAGCTGTCTTTGTTGTCACATGGTGAGGCAACAGAGGCGGCTGCCTGTGATGCCACTCTGTCTGAGAGCAACTAAAGATGTTTGTGATTTATTCAATGAGATATACACTGGTTTATGAAAGTTTATTAGATAGTTTGCTAGCTCTCGGGGGTTGGAACCAAAATGAATCAAGAAAAGCTTCACATCTATCATATCCATTTGCATGATCTTGCTGTCTATGGATAGTTAAGAACTCAGAGACTGTATTCCCAGATCTTTGTGAGTCTCCATTTATATTTATTCTCTATAGGTTGACTACATGTATTCTGTGTTTTTGTGTTACAAGACAGCAAATAGAGACTCACAAAATGTTTTGTATTTTTTATATATACCGCGACACCCAAAGCTGCCGGACTAAAGACAAGTGAAGGAAAGAAATTTTCTACTTATTTTTCCAGATAAATGGAAACTAAGCAAAACAATCAAGAAACTATCAGATTTGCATATCTGCAGAAAAAGTCCAGATATTGAATCAGATATAGATATGCACGACAGGCTACATAAATATACATATGGAAATACTTGAATGTACAGATGATAATGCAGTGAAAGTCTCCACTTGTGAGATGTTGCTCATTGTTACATTGCAAAGTAATAAAGAAGTCCTCATAAGTTTTTTTGATGGACAAAAAAATCTTCTTGACATTGAGTCTCTCCATGTGATACGTCAGATTTGTCTGGTTATGTCTCCGGCTCCTTGAACTGCTCCAGTCTCTTCTGAGCGACATCATGGATGATATCTGAAACAGCCATAAACAGAACTGACTGTGATCTCTGTCGTGTTTGCAAATAACCACTAGATGGCGGTCCAACAGTGTCTATGACCTGATGACCCCTGGTGGAGCATTTGTGAAATAACTTGACTGGCAACTATAATAACGAGAGAGAAAAGGTGCATCGACACAAATCCTGTCTTGGTTTTAGTCTAAACTTTCTAGAGGGTACAAACTATTTGGCTTATATCCGTTACTGTTATTTGTACTTTTGTATATTCTTTTGTGTGTTTGCGTGTTTGTGTACTACTCAGTGAGAAAATAAGACAATAGGTTGAGCAGAGGAATGTCTAAATTTAATATTATTATACAGAATTCTCTTACTGTCCAGAAGCTCTCTAGCTGCAAATCTCCTTTCCAATGTTCTGTTCACCTCATCCATCAGCCATGGTAGGAAATCTGTCTCAATATCTGGAAATCAGAGACACAAATACGACAACAGGTTAAAAGTAGGAGAGGTATAAATACACAGATCATATGAGCATGATACGGACGCCGACCTGTCTCCACCGGGTCGTTAAAGAATCCGTGAGTTCTGAGCGAGCTGAAGGCTGCAGGTAGAAGGTCAGCCAGGTACTGCTTGGTATACGCCCGGGCAGCAATCTTCTCTGCAGTCTCTCTTTCTTTCTGCAGCATCTCCCTCTGCTGTGCAATCCTCCGCTCCTGAAGATCAGTGGGAACTTTTTAGATTACAGGTATAGTTTCTGTATCTGTTTTTCATTAATTCTTCTGATATGGCATATAGCTAATAGATTTACTGGTGGATTCTAGGGGGAAGACAAGCAGCATGAAGTTCAGACCAGAGTACTCAACAGAATTTAACTTACCTTTTCTTCACTGTGGCGTCTCTCCTTCTCCTGAAGGCGCTGCACTTCTGCCAGATGGATATTCCGCAGCTCATGGAAGGCCCTCTGCTGGGCCAGGAGAGAGGCCAGCTCCTCCTCCTCCATCACCTCCAGCAGAGACTGCTCGATAGTCTTACCCACCAGCACCTCCACCACGGGCTGCACCTCCCTGTCAAAGTCAAACAACTGCACAACACACTGGTCATGAGTGGTGCTGTGTTGTGTAATTTAAAATCAGGTTTTATTTGGACAAACCTGCAGATATTAAAGAAAAAATAAATAGTGTTGCTTATTAGGGTCAAGGTAAAACAAAAACAAACAGTTCCCATAATGCAACCAGTTCACCGTTTTAAACACCACAACCTAAGTTTAAAAACTGGACTTCCATTTCCTTTCAATTTAATGTTTTCTTAACGTACTATAACCCAGATGATGTGATAATCTAATTGGGTTTAGTAGTGGTAGTAGCGACAGAAGAGATGATAGAATAAAAAATAAATCTTTAGGTGTAAAATTGGTGGACCTTCCACTCTAAGTAATTAATAACAAAAGGTCTAACATTGTTTTACATTCGATAAAATGTGACCACATATCCTTTGTTTCACCCACCTCTCCCTCCTCTATCTGTGTTGCAACATCTTCTCCGGATTTGGCCGGTATGAAGAGTGGGGACGCTGGTCTGTCCAGGAAAGCATCAGTCTGACACTCAATATCTGTGGCCACTATAACATTACTCAGTTCTTCAAGATAAAGATCTGAAAATAAGTATTTCAAATGATTATTTCAAAAAAGACACTTTCTTACCACGCAGTGGTACAACTTCTGAAGTTGTTAAGAATAACATGTTTTACCTGTTTGTACATCAATGTGTTGTCGGCCCTGCAAAGCTTCAGGAGTCTTGGCCCTGCACTGCTCTTGAGCTCGTTTTATAGCGATGGCTTTCCGCCTGATCTCCTGCTGTCTTTGTATTTCAGCAGGGTCCGCCTGAGCTGTCTGTAAATGGGTCAGGACAAAAACAAATCTTTAAAATAAAGTGTTCCAGAGGAGAACAAATCAATCAGGAGGAAAGCAGAGAAAAACATGTCATACTTACGGTTGGTATGATTTGTTGAGCATAAGTATTTCCTCGGATAATACGACGGTCATACATAATGTTTCCATAGTTACTGTGTGTCCTGTATTGTCCCCAAAAAATAAAATAGAATAAAATAAAGCTGTTTTCATAATAAACATTTTTTATAAATGTGTTTCATTGTATATGATGTGTTTTTTTACTTTTGGGTGTGTTTGTTATTTGTGTAGATCGTTCTAACTTTGTTTTTGAGAAGTGCTGGATAATCAAATTAATTTTTCTTAAATTTGTGATATTATATGTAGATATTTTTCCTGTCTAATGGTGAAAGAAAAATAACCTACATTAAAATGTTATCTTATTATGTAAAAAATCTACTTAAAACAACAAAGTACTCAGAATGCAGAATGGTCTATTCCTGAGGGTTATTATATCATATACCACATATTTCAAGGTGCTTAGCAATTGAGTGGCTTCTTGAGCTATACCTAATTATATCAAATTAATTCATACCCTGCTGGTTTAAGTGGTACATTTAAAAGCTCAAACAACTTCCTCCACAGCATGATTCAAAGTACTTTAAAGTACAGGCACTCAAATAAAGTATAAGAACCTTTAATGAAAACATCATATTTCACATTTCAGCAGGATAATGTCAATTTTTCTTTTTGCATCATTTCATTCTCTCTCCACACATCACTGGTTTGGATGGTGAATCTAAGAGACGCCCTGTGAAGCTACGTTAGAAACATTAGCTCTTCGTTGGCATGATAAAAGTTTCCCGATGGTACGAACTGTTCATCCGGAGCTTCCTTGTATTTGCTGCGGGGCTCCACGGCTCGGGGCCGGCTGGAGAACGTGTAGGTCCCGCTGTGTTCTCTGTGGTTCGGAGGAGCAGACGCCATCTCTCAGGGAAAGCGTCAGAAAGCAGAGGAGACGAAGCTGGGACGGTTCTGATCCGTTGAGCCCGAAACGTCCAGGAGGCAACAGATGGTTGTGGCAACCGTCTCCAGGAAGTGGAAGGTATCTGCCACCACGTCACTTCCGTTAACAACAGCCAATTAGAAAAACTCTACAGGTGAAACACCCTAAAAAACTAACTTCTAATAGAGAATAATAAACAATTCCCCCTCCTCTATATTTGATTCATATATAGTTGTTTACACATCTGTGCACTCTCTTATTTTCAAGTTGGGAGTAGTTGAGAATAAAGTTGTTAATAACCAGATTTATTAATTCTGAATGTTACATTATTACTTCCTCCAATTTGGAAGTAAGTTTCCACTTTTCATTGACAACTGTTGCACAACTGACAAATATTTACAGAACCGTTGCTCGGATTTTTGCTTAAAGAATAGGAGATGTTTTTACACAAAAAAACAAAACTGGTTTCATGAGGCATTGACTCATATCGATCAACATCAGACCTGACTGATGACACTGAGCAGTAACAGTTTTGTTTTCTTGAAAGCCTTGGACTCAATCGAACACAATTTTGCATTCTGGGCCATAGAAAAATTCAGCTTTTACCCTCAAAAGCATTTATAGGAATGCAAGTTGTTCCATTAATCTGTAAGCAGGCATCTTTAAACCATGAGTTTGCCGGGTCTGTCCTGTCGCTCCACTTGTTCCTGATTGGAGCTCATCTTCTCTGTAAATTTATTCCGCTCAGTCTCAGGAGCCACAACAGCTGAAAATCCACTAGAATCAGCCAGCTGACAGAATAGTCCACTGAAGGTTGCCTCATAGCTGCCACCATCACAATCAGGATAGTGCGTCCGGGCTCTTGTTAAAACGTCTTTAGTGTGAATCACATTCATGTTACAACACAAATTAACGTGCTGAGCTGCTCTTCAAACTCTCATTTCTGCACAGCATGAGACAAAGATAAAAGCATTTTAAGAACTGGAATTCATTTTCATGTGTTTGATTATTACGGTGAGCACACAGTAACATGTCCAACTATTATCGCCGGCTTTGCTGCAGACCCTGTGTTCCGCTGCCACGTCGGCACATTTAAGCGGTGCACAAGCAAAACAAAACCGTGCATCATCTGCAGGCGACAGGGAAATGTGGGTGGCAGGAACTTGCAAACCACAAAGATTCTCAGCTCTGTAAAAAGTGTCAGTGATTAATGGGGCACCGGTGTCAGCTCCACTCTTTGTGTGTGGGGACAAAGGTGAGGCCTCTGTGGTCTGGACCGAGCTGGCTCCCTCATTACTTTCCACGTCAGAGATTTTACTTGGGGAACAACTGTGCCTCAGTTTTTTCAGCAAAGCACAAACATGCTAAATATACCAAGACCACCTGTACTTCCAATATCACTCCCACCAATACCACAGCTCCAGAGATGATGGTGCCTCATTTGAGTACATTAGCATATGAGAGTTGCATAACAGGCTGACTGTTTACTTTAGATATCCAAACAAAAGGATTGCATAACATCTCCATGAAAACCACACTGCATTCACAACACCAACCGAATATAGCCACAGCTGTGGAGGACCACTCTGCTGGAGCTACATCACGTGTTTCTGAATCTCCTTCTTTTTTAATGAATGTCTTTTCAGATGAGTGTGGTGGAGCCCTTTGTGTCATCGGGGGGGCTGGGGTTCTCTCGTCCCACCACCCCCACCCCTGCGTGTTATATTGTTTGTGCTTCTGCCATCACAAATCGTTGCTCATTATCGAAGGACTGTTCAGCTAGTCGCCGTGTGAGCCTTCTCTCATTAGTGTTGACAGGCAGCCATCAGGTTGCACAACCGGCAGAGCCTACTTCAACCACGTCCATCTTTTCTCTGTCTCTCAGTGCAAGCGACTCACGGCACCATCACCTTTTATTTTCATCTTTATAAGTATATTTTGACTATTTCAAACTTTATTTACAAAATAGGAGCAGAAATTTCGTGGCCCTCGAGACGCTGGCTCATCCTTCTCAAAACAGACATCATGACTCATAACGTAGACGAGTGGAAAAATAGCTATTAATGAGTTAGTGACGTGCATCTGCTCTAAGTATAGTAAGAGGGGCCTTCTGTATGTGGCAGTGGAAGCAGTTGAAGCTCAGCAACTTATACAGGTCGGGCATTTTAGTAATTAAAAAATGCACAATGTGTGTGGAAGTACAAGATAACCTTAACAGTTGAGCTGTATGATGCAATCCAATGCAACAGGATAAAATAAATAAGCTGCCTTCGTGAAGCGCATCATATACAGAAAAATCGCTATTTAATCAGATGAACTCGCTGAGTGCATATGTGTGAAGATCAAGTGTAAGCATCTATCTCCATGACAACTGAGTCGACGCCAACCGCTGAGGAAGTCAATCAATCAATCAATCAATCTGCTCAGTCACAATCTGACAGAGTAGATCAAAATAAACGGATGTGTGATTGGTTTTTCCTTGATTGATTAAAGTGTAATTATCCACAGAGCTCATTCCTCTGCCAAGGCTCAACAGCCCCCGAATGAAATCCCATTTAAATCCACTCGATTAAACTGCTAGAATCCATTCTATCAATCCAACCACTCACTCACTTCAGCTTTTCTGAGGTTCTGGTTGCAGTGGTAGCATTCAAGGTGTTATACATGAAGTGTGAATGAAGATGGACGACACGGCAGCTCCCAAAAAGGGAAGCCACAACGTGTCCGCTGCCACGTGACTGCATGGCTGCAGAACATATTTCCATGAATCCCACCTCCGCCATGTTAACAGATGGGACATGAACCACGCTACAGATTTAAATATGTGTTTTTTTTAATTTAAGGTAGTTCAAGTCTCCATGTTTCTTCCCTGTTAATTAAGCTTGTGGTTGTGTTGAGTTACGTTGTGTTGAACTTCCTCTTTTTTTGTTCCCCCTTCACATGACCATAGTGAGCGCAGAGTTTAACAAACGTCTCTTTTGACTCGATTTAATGAACATTTGATTTTAATAATCCCTGCAGACCAAGTGTAATGGATGTTTGGAAAACAGATGCTGTTTTTTTATCTTTATTCTAGTGTAATTCATTATTCAAAACGATAATTTAATAGAGATTACTGGTCTTAATCTTAAATGTCACAATTATATTTAGCTAAATGAGGCTCAAATCAATCACATTGTCAGGGTTTTAGATTAAAACAACTTGTCAAGGAAGGAAACAAAGCGATAACACCCTGCAGAAAAGGAAGGAAGACGAGGTGGCATCAGCTCATCGTGCAGTCACAGATAAGAGGAAGAGCGATTCAGAGAAAAACCAAATCCGTCCATGTGACCGTGTCTGGTTTCCTTCTGTTTCAGCAAACTGTATGAGCCAGAACACGCTGTTCTCTCAATTGAGGCTCGTTAGCCGCTGTTACGCAATGAATCGAAGTTGAGTAAAAGAAACCTTCTCAACGCTCCTAGAGACAGAAGAGAAAACTCAGTTTGTTCTTTCAATCATTTATTTTTAACAACAGTCCTTGACTGAGGTTACCAATCTCTATCTGTGTATCTATTTACACATCCAGCAAACAAGTAAACAAAGCATTGAATTATCAGAAAAGTGCTTTAATGTAGTTGAAGAGGGAGATCAAGGTGAAGAGGGTTTACACAAAAACATGAGCAGTGTGCTCAACATGCTCAACTGTACATATTCTCTACATCAACAAAAGGAATAGCATATTTTCTCCATGGCAAACTGTGTCTTCATAGCTTCATTGGGATAGACTAAATATCTATCATAACACCACATATTTAATATCTGTACTCTAAACAGTACTACTTGGACAGTGCAACCACAGCGGCGGCACATAGCTTGCATTCAAAGTGAAACAGTGACACATAGAACATTTCTATATACAAAACGATAAGATAAAGATAAGAAGTAGAAAGTAGCTGCTATGATAAGGCTACAGTAAGCGTTCAAAACAGCACAATAAAATGAACCTTTCGAGGTAAGAAAAAATCTGATGTGGCCCAGTAGGGATAGAAATGAAAAAGACGCGAGATAAATCAAACATGTGAATCAGTTCCAGAGTAAATCAAACGTACGACTCCTGGGCATAAGAGAACTCCTCGAACACCGGCTGACTACATCTCCGTGACACGGCGTCGTGGTGGCTTTTGGACACGGACTCGGACATGGCTCTCTGGCGGTAAGGATGCCGCCGCTCGACAACGCCCCCATTGTCCTGCGCTGCTTGGGAAAAGCAGTCTGTGAACTGAGGGACGGGACAGGTGGGTGGGAAGTCATAATTCACAGAGGATGGGCGGGACCTCCTCTCCAGCACCATGGCATCCTGTACAGTCATGGCTCCATACTGCGGAGGGAGGCCCATGTTCTGCACGGCCCTCTCGTATGGCGGAGGCTTGCAGGGCAGCCGGCTGTCCACCTGCTTAAACACCTCGATGGCTGACAGGGGGCGCTGCCTGTGCAGAGGCTCAGCTGGAGGATCTGCTTCGCTCTGAGCGTCCTCCTGGAGCGTTTCACAAGGGAAGGAGTTTTCCTTCTGGGAGTCTCTCTTCAGGCTGCTCCTGCCGAACGCTCCTAGACTCCTGGTCCTCATTAGGACTTTACTGGCCACCCTCATGGACTGTGAATGCCTCTTCTCAGACGGAATCGGTCTGACGATTTCCTGTTGAGCCTTTGCAGCCACTAGTGGTGGGCTGGAGGTGTTTGCTCTCCTGGGGCAGGATGGTGACCCCACTGGGGAGCTGGTGAAAACAGAGCCCTCTGACTGGTTTGAGGCGGCGCTCTCCAGGGAAGAGCACGAGCAGTCCTTGACGCGACTACCTGCCATGTAGGGCAGAGAATCCAAGTTTGAGCTGCTTCTCAGTTTGGGAAAAGACAGGACCGACCTGTGTCCTGCTCGTCCTTTGGCCAAGAAGGAGTCGTCAGAGATCTGCTTTGTCAGAGGCTGCTCCTCAAAGTCCCTGCTCTCCATGGAGCAGTCCTCGTGGCTCCGGGTGTGGCCAAACAGGCCCTCGAGGTCCGGGGAGGTGAAGATGATGGGCTCGGAGCAGCGACGGTTGAACGGCTTCTTCGGGTTGAAGGCCGCGTCCGATGCCCAAGAAGTGGTGCGGGTGGAGGGACTGAGGGAGGAACACGAACCACACCCTCCATGTGTGGAGCTGCTGCTCTCGCCTGCCTCCCCATCGCCGGTGCTGTCATACGCTGAGTCATGGTGCAGGGACGACAGAGACTCTGTAGAGCGAGAAAAGAAAGAGGATTAGATCTCTAGATTATCCAACGATTATTCTCATTTACTCAAGTTTTATCTGTGTGTCAATATCTGTATCGTTGAGAAATAACTCACAGAGACACAGGAGCAGACATAACCTAAACATACTGAAAGACCTTACAACTATTTAAGACTTTTTCTTATGACTCTCCATATTGTTTACTTTCTCTATTGGCAGCGGGAGCAACATGATTGCATGTTTGTTCAATAAACATATAAATAACAGAAATTAAAAGGAGGGTCTGGTTTTCATTACCTTCATCGGTGTCCAGCAGGTTGGGGATGTTCTCTCCAAGTATGTCCCAGTGCTCGATCAGAACCTCGGTGAGTTCTGTGACCTGCAGCAAATCAGAAACAAATGTTTTTGTTATTGTCATATTCACAACAATATCGGTGGTAGAAACTAAAACGGAAAATTAGATTAAAGAATTCTTAAAATGAAAGCTGATATGAAGAACAGTGCTCCACTCTGTCCTATTATCACGTGGCTCAACAAGCAGCCAACAGGGGCGGAGCTAGTTTGACCTTACTTCTGAAACCCGTGGAGGTTTTCTGCTCTGTGAACCGCAGAGCTTCAAAGCCCCAGGAAGTGTGAAAACAGTTTCACAGCACAACTTTTTACCTTCTGCATCTTTTCCTTCTGCTCATCCAGCGTGGCTCCGTCCAGCTGCAGCAGCGTGGGGGCGATGCACACCGCCAGGTTGTGGGCGCCCATTTTGTTGATGTCGGCGTTTTGGAGGATGTGATGGAGGACGCACACGAGATGCTGAAGGAGGAGTTTGTTGAGCTCCGGCAGCTCGTCTACCACCCTGGTTAGCAGGTAGAAAAAAAAAGGGTAAGGGAAGGTGGACAAAAAGAGAACAGGAAGATTAGTTTGGCGGTCTTTTTTTTAATTTATTTATTTTTTAAGTTTCTTCCTTTTTTTTAAACCAAAAAAGAGAAGTGGTCTGGGCTCAGCCTGCTGACAGATGATTCTCTGCATAACTCCATTCAAAAAAACATCTATTTCATACACACCACAGAACACTGATGAAAACACCAACAGATTTCCCTTCATATACATAAAGGTCATATAAATGGATGGCAGTGGCAGAAAATTGCTGCCGACTCATTAGCAGATATCGATTACTTACTTTCCAATTTCCACAGCTCTCTGCGGAGTGTCTTCGTTGTCCAGAGCCGTCATCCAGCTGTCGTAAAGTTCAGACACCAGCAGGCTGCCAGGAAGTTCCTTCAGGAAACTCTGTGATGAACACGAGGAGAACGGTGATGAGCCACTTATTGATAGAGACGGTTAGATGTGCCACGTGTGGTATTCAAAGGGTAGAGCACTAGAGTGCTATTCATTCAATGTAACATGCTTAAGTGCACTGAACATTATAGAAATTGCAATAATGCAT
Source organism: Limanda limanda (assembly GCF_963576545.1). Taxonomy (NCBI): domain Eukaryota; kingdom Metazoa; phylum Chordata; class Actinopteri; order Pleuronectiformes; family Pleuronectidae; genus Limanda; species Limanda limanda. Next base: position 7,035,028 of record NC_083653.1, on the reverse strand, counting down.
CAATAATTATAACCCATGCCTGAGATATTATTCTGGATGCGGCACGAGTAAGTTATAATAAAAATTTAATAATAGTAGAGGTGTGTGAAACGCACTTTGAGGAGCCCGACGAGCAGAACCACCGGCTGCCCCCCCAGGTCGACCTCCAGGCCGCTGTTCAGCTGCTCTCTGACCTCCTTCATGTTCTTGTTGTTGCATGGTTTCCGAAACACTCCCTCCGTGGACGGGCCCCTCTTTCTCAGGAACACCAGAATCTCCTGGTGAGAGGAGAGGAAGACGAGGAGAGGGAGAGGAGAGGAAGAGGAGAGGAGTGAGGTAGTCGTATTAAAAACACAAACAGGCTGTGTGTGTGTGTGTGTGTGTGTGTGTGTTTCCTGTTGCCATTCACAAATTCTGAGAAACTGATATGTTGAGTGCCTGTTTTTTTTTTTATTCACGTATAGAAGTTGTGCAATGTGTGTCTAACAAACTAGTGATGTGGTTTCATAATTTAATGAAACTATGTCATTTGCTCTGGATTTTGAGGTAGAAGGACACAACTTGAGATGAGCTGTGATGGTTCAGGTTGGAAAGTTGACTTACTGTGACTGGTTTGGGGAGGGAGCGTTGGTCCGGGCAGATCTTGCGGAGGGGCAGTCCGAACAGCTGAGTCTTCGTGCACGGCTCAGTGCGGTTGCCCTTGCTGATGAAACTCGAGCCCTTTTTCAGCCTCTTCACCACTTGGTTCCACTTTTTTTCTGGTGGAAGCAAACATTGCATCATCCGTCAGTTTGTTCAACAGTTGGACATGAACCGAGGGATTTTGTTGAATTTATTGAAACGTGAAAACAAAAAAGAGTTGTGCAAGAGTCTGAAACTCAATTTCTTCACTTGCTCCCTCTTATCAGTTGAATTTCCTTTTTCTGCCTCTGTGGTTGTTCTCTCTACTCTCGTTTTGACACACGGCCCAGTTATTTAGCCCCTCCCTCTGTCAAACTTTTCACATTCAAACTCACCAGTGGGATGCGTCAGCTTGTCCTCCTGGTTATTCGGCAGGATGGCTATCTTTGCATCGCCCTGGCAACGAAAGCAACAAGACAAAGTGGTTATGACTCTGCAAGTGGACATGAACATGCAAAGGAGAGGAAAGAGGGAAGAGGGTTGTGTGTTGTCTATTTTTTTCCCTCAGTCGCCATGCATCACACACCCACGCTCGTCATGCCTTCCAACAGGTGACTGAGTTTCCGTTGTACATTAAGACGACAAAAGACCCAAACAGCAGTCAATTACACACATATTAAGTTATTGTGTTCAATTGAGATACTATTAGCTATAATGCTACATAATTTTGTACAATTTGCGGCTATTTCCTCCGCCTGTGTGACATTGCAGGCGTCACTCGCAGCAGTCGCTTTGCTGGAACATGTATATCTCAAGAGGCCACGTGAAATCAGGCTTTGTACTTACGTCGAGTGGAAGTTGCTCCATGCCCCCTCCTGTTAGAGCTTTAGTCTGAAAGTTGGCGAAGAACAAAAGAACAGTTAGGTGTTGATTTGTCATTTCTTTTGTAAAATCAGACGTTTTGTTTTTCTAATAGACGTGGTGCAGCGAGCAGCGTGAGACTCACTGTGATGCTGCCACTCAACACCTTCATGAGGACGTCAGGAGGTGAAAAGGCACAGCCAGCCCTCGCCTTTGTGTCTCTAATGTTTCTGTCATGAGAAAATGACATAGTATATATTTACTTTTACTTACTATTTACTCATCAAACTTTATAGGTCTTTATTTTCATTTTATACAACAACAAAGAATGTCTGTTATGCCAAATTATAACAGGGGATCAATATCATGTTGTAACGTAATGTTTTAGAGTAAAAGAGAATCAATTTACAGATTTCTTCATTGTGAGTGGACGCTAATTTTTTTATGACATCGACACCATGTGACCTATAATGCTAATGAAAACACAATTGGACGAAAATCATTTAAATTGAATTGATTTCAGAGTTTGTTGTGATGTATGATTTTTGACAAAAGGCAGCATTGTTCAAAAAACACTTCTTGTTTGAGTTACAGTAAAAATTCTAATTACAAGATTAGAATGCATATCTATTATAATTATTATTATTATATAAATTGGTTTCCTACCTGTGTAGAGTTTCCAACCAGCGTTCTTTCACCTCAGGTGAGCTGTGGGCAAAATAACGGCATGGTATGAGAGACTAATCCACAGAGAGAAGCACACAGTGACAGTGGGAGGAATGAGACGGCCGTGCACCCGGGGCGGCTTTTAAGAACTCTGGTGGAAACTCTAACTCAGTCATGGGAACAGGAAGCAGCGTCACGGCGGCCCCCGACCAGACACCTTCCACTTCCTCCTTGCCGAGGTTTTGATGTTTGATCAGTGGAAACAGGACAGCGACACCGACACCTACGTGTGTTTACCTGAAGGGCTTAACCTTTGCGGCACCATATGGCCTTACAGTATGCATATTAAGTAGGCAGACGGCTCAAGTGTCAACAAGTGAGCACGTGGTTTCCTGTCGGCTCCATGAGACAGAGCAGGAATGAATCGTTCGCACGCTGAATCATTGCCAGATTAAAAATGTTCAGACAGACAACTCAAATGTCACCGAGGGGGGGGGGGGGGGGGGGATTCATTCATCGCCTTCAAAGTCTGATGGTTTTGAGTCTAATAACTTTGCAAGAAACGTAGGCGCCAATGAATAAGAGAACCTGAACCATTGTCATTTAGAGCCTCTTATCTCAAACCATTTACTGAAACGCACTTTCATCCTTTTAAAGTTCATTGCACCGTCTCCAAGATTTATGGTAAAGGCCAGTGTTTCCAGATAGAGTCAGCTGAGTTCAGCCCATCACATGAGTCCGGGCTCGTAGGCCAGCTTCGCACTTCCTATTTTGCAAGCTCTCTGTCTTGTGATTCTGCAGGGAGGACTTTCTCTTTAACCACTTCCCCAACAGGTCTCATGACCATGAACTACATGTGTGAATACTCCATGAGCAGCCTCAGGTTCCATTCACGGCCTTAATAACACGAGGCCGGAAGCCGCTGTGCTCGCTCTTCTATTCATATTAAAACAACTGGGAAACCTTTAAAGGAATTGGTTTTTCAGAATGTGGGCTCATTAGCTTGTTTAGACTTAGTTCTGTCCTTATTAAACTTGGCTTAGCGGGAAGACGAGGAAACATCGGGAAGCAGCTGGACTGACGGAAATTGAGCGAAAGGTTATTCCTGGTGCAAACCCACAAAAGCCACCACAGTTCTATTAAACATGAATAAACAGGGACTACAGGAGCCAGCCAACTGTCTATGAATGAATGGATGAATTAGTGTGCAGACTGCGTGATCTGTGCTGTAACTGATTATTAAAATGCATGTCTGCCCTCTCTCTTGATAAAGCGTTCTTTATATACAAATATATATTAACGCATAATGATGACAGCCCTGCAGGTTGTGCAGGTCACACTTAATTGTCTTGCACACAAGCTAGAGACTGTTAATTAAGATGGACGACGACGTCTACCAAAAGTGATGCCCTAAAAATCCAGGATACGGGAGCCGCCATCTTTCAATGCAGCAGTGATCAGGATGTTTCAACCTGTTTTTACAACATCAACTAATTAAAACCAAACTAACTGTAAAATTTGAATGAGCCTACCATCTACTAAAAGTGACAGACACCATCTTTGACAAACATCATTTAATGTGATATTTTTGCTATGTGTCCAATCCGCTAACATGGAGGAGGCAGGGTTCATGACCTGTACTGCAGCCAGGCACTAAGCTATCAATATGATTGCTTCACTTTTGGGGAGCTGTCATGTGGTCCATCTTTATATTCAGTCTGTGACACCATTCTTCATCTTTTGAATACTTTATGTGTTGCTTCTTGAATCAGTCGCTGCCGGTCTGCTCACCGAAAACACACCAAAGAGAAAGTGAGAGCCCAAGCCAAGACAAGGGTCACCCTCAGGTCAATATCCCCCGTCGTTCCCTCTTCATCCTCTGCCTCGTCTTCAAAACCGTACAGCCAGACGTCCCTGAGGCTCACTCTGTGCTTCAGACGGTAGCTGGCACTCGACCTGTTAAAAGGAAAGCAAAGGAAAAGGTCCATTATTGTGGTAATTACTGCTTCCACTTCTCACTGATTTGTTCCTAGAATAAAAAACAGTTCGATAATAACTGTATGGATGAAAAGGGACCCTGCTGACTGTGATGTGTTTTTAATAATTAGTCATATAGCATGAGGAAGCGAGAATTGCACTCTGCGATTCAAGAGGTGTTGTGGTATAGAGAGAGAGAGAGAGAAGAGGGGCGAGTTAATCTGGAAACACTGGACGGACAGACTCAGCGGGTTCAATGTGAACTGCCCCCAACTGGAACCCAGGGTGAACTGTTCGTGTTCACGCTGGGTTTTCATCACACACACAGTTAAAACCAACACCCTCCTCCCTGTCAATTTCCATTTTTTAATCAATGCTCACATTAAACATAATCGCCAGCATAAGGTGAAATAAAGATAACGAATAAACATTTGACGTACGAGACAAAGCCACAAGATTAGGTTCTTCACGGAGAGTGGGATTAAAGGATTTGTGTGGATCCAGACCAGAGGCATGGAAGGATCAGCCGCCCTTATTGTTATATCTAATTCATGTTTGAGGTATTGATTTTGTAGATGACTTTATTTTCTTGAGTTTTATTTGTGCTACATACAAACAAGTACATTTTGGAGCGCTCGCTGTTTTACACTTGCTGTTTCCCAAAAAGGCAGTTCTCAGTTAATATTGTGATTTACTTGTGTTCATTCCTGCCCTTCACATAATCGCCGTGCCCTGGTTCTGTGGCCTCATAGAGATGAAATATTAAATGCCCCCCCTCTACAGCCACGGATGACATTCTAAAAAGCTTATTTTTTTTCATAAGCCAACTGCACTTGAAGTTTGAAGCACATGGCTCCTTTTGAAATGCTTCTCACAACAAGCTGAACGCTGATCAGTACCACTCATTTCCAGAAGTAATGATGGGTCACAAACCCTGAAGTGTGTTTGCTGTGTGGTATCGTGGTGCTGCTGGTGCTGTCTACTGGAACAGTGGGCAGGTTGTGGTACTGAGATGAGCGTGATCGTCCTCCCACTCAAGAGCCTGAAAACTTCCACCGGCTTCGATAAACAGCTCGAAGATGGAAGCTGAGCAGCCACGTGAATCATGTTTATAGTAAATCAATTAGTTCCATCGAGCTGTGGATAAATCTGGGAAATTAGATAAATGCTGGTTCTATACTACGCAAACAGATTAATAATTTCTCTTTACCCAAAAATATTTTAAAGAAAGTTATTCAATCTGAATATTTAATTCTGAAATAATTATAATTATTATAATGTTTTCTGTCGATTTTCAGGTCTTGATGTTATTATTTCATGATTTGACGTTAAATATTGAAATGAATTAAATACCTTCATTCATTTGTTTCCACGGATTTTGGTGAAGCTCTTTGTGACCTTGTTTAGATAAGTACTAAACAAATACAATTATTATTATTATTATTATTGCTATTATTATTATTATTATTATAATTTTCAAAACCGTGTGTCATGATTCGCCTGATTTCAGATGACGTTTTCAGACGATTTTAGCATCGAGGTATTTTACACTCGTGTGAAAGCATGAAAATCAACTCTCTCACATTTGTCTTGTTTGAAAAACATTGAAACGTTTCTCTCCTCATGTGACTCCACCCAGAGGGAATCACCGAACGTTCTTCTTCTTTTTAAAGTCAGAGTGACTAAACACAATAAACTGTCTGGTGGGAGATTCCCTAACAGTCCGAGTATACTGTCAAAAAATACACATCTTGTTTTGACTTCCCCTTTCACTTCTCCCATTGCAGCTGTACAAATGTGTGTCATATTTCAGCAGAAACTGTTTTTATTTATTGTAACTGTGTTTACTACATTTTAAATAATGTCAGTGGTTTCCCAGCGGTGTTGTTTTGTTCTTGTCTAGAAATGACTGTTATTCACCCTCTGTTGTACTGGAGGATACATTTAGTACTGACTTGAGTTTGGCGAACACGATGACATCGCTGAAGAGGAACATGCGTCTCTCCCTGGTCTTCGAGCCCATGGTGACCTGGACACACTCGTCCAGCAGCAGCTGTCCGTTCTCGCTGCTCAGGCCGAGGACGAATGGACTCTGCTCCACAGACACCCAGCAGGACGCCTCCTCCCTGAGGGGACACACAAGGGAGGTGAGGGTGAGCGACAGGGACATCTTGGACCAGTCTGATCTTGGTGGTTATACTATCAAACTCATAAGTTTAATTATCAATTTTGGGGGGGTTTGTGGGTTGAGAACATTTTCTATCTTTTTTTAAATTTTTTTTTTTAGCCAAACTGCTCCAGGTTCTCTTGAATATGTATTTCCATCACTTTCAACAAAGTTTAAAGTTTACAAAACACAAGCTCTCGTTGCTGGAATGTGTCATTTTAACACTTTGGCATTGGAGGCAGCTTTGATACAAACTATTTTAAGATGTAAAAGAGTGAATTTAGTTAAAGCCTCAAACCGACACGGAAGCTGTCAAACAAACAAGAGTGAAGCAAATTGTAGTTGGATGGGAATTGATTTGATTTAATCTGATTTGGTTTTACACTTTTTTTGAGTAGGATGAAAAATGGTGTGAAATTTGGGGATTGGCAGCTGAGACTGACTCGTGATTGGTCGAGGACATGCATCAGCGAGACCTCAGCACATGTGGCGCCGCCCCCTGATCGTAACTGTGCAGATTTTAATTATAATTGAGTGGTTGTGTAATATAATGTGTTGTTTTTTTTACATAAGGTCAGCGACATGATTGACAAAATATCCAATTATACCTGTCAGCTGTTCATGCTTATCGTCATATTTGACACTTTGAAGCTCAGGGAGAGATTCGTGGAAGGGATCACAGTCAGATCAGGATTTGTGAGAACAGGACAATGATAATTTCACAGTAATTATATATATTTCACATCAGCTGCCATCCACATATATCATTCCTGCCATTTTCTTTTCTTTGAGTTTCCAAATACACTCTATAGGAACATTGTGAAAGTAGATGTTTAATACCTGAATTGGTATTCATGAAAGTACTGGTAATGGGTGATAGTGGACATGTGTTATTAATTTACATGTTACAAAAGACTTGAGGGATAATAAGTCATTTGAATGCAAAGCAACGATAAAGTGAATGCAGAAAACTCCATTAGAGCTCACTGAGCCGTTTAAGTTCTTCAACTCAAGAGGTATTTTTTCTAAATATCTGTTAAACCCAAACAGGTCAAATGATTAATATTCACGTACCAGTGTAGCGTTGTTTTTCCTTTTCTTTTCAATCATTTCATGTTTAACGACTTGACGACCTTAGCGGTCCAAATCACCTCGACAGAGGAGTCCCTAAATATATCTGAGGGCTCAGAGGGAGAGTGAAAAATATTCTGATTCACCAAATCTTAACTGGAGCTCAAACTAAGGTTGATGGTCTGAGTAACGAGGTGCGCTGCTGGAAACTGCCCGACATCATCATCCGTGATAAAGGTGTGACTGATGTGGAGCTCTGGTGATTGGTTTAGATTTTTCGTTTGAGTGACCTGAACAGAAAACCCACTTACATCAACCTCATAAGCCTTCACTTAAATGACGCAAAGAGCAAGGAGCAATGGTTTCATTAGAAGAAAAAGGTCAGGATTGTGGATGGAGGCCCCACCTACATGAAGGGATCAGTGAAAAGTCATTGACTGGGTGTGATTTCATTACACTGGTGTTGATGGACTTTACTGGCTGAAGCTTGGTTGTCCACAAAGGAAAGTCGGCCTTATTGGATGCAGATTTGTTGTCTTTATGTTTTTTGCTCCTTTTTTTATTCCTGAGACATCTTTGATTACAGTCGACAGCAAAACTACTTTTCTCCTGAATTAAATTAACTGTTTTCATCATATCCACAGAACAATCACGGTGATATTTCATTTTAACCTTAAGCCAAGAGACCAGGAAACCACATTTAAATTTGGATCTGCGTCAAATCAGAGTCAGAATCTTAAAGAAAGACCCCTGATCCAAATCCAAATTTCAAAATGTAATGGGTTGTTTCTTTTTTATTCACCATGATTCATAGTAAACATTACAGTAGTTTCTGCATAATACTGCTCACTAACAAACCAACAAAGAAACGCAGATGAAAACATTACTTTAAAGAGAAAAACACAAATCCAGACATGTACTCGTTGGTCTGTAGTGTCTCTGAAGTGCTCAACAAGCCAAGTACCACTTGTTTGTTCTGAAAGATTATGAAACCAGTTTTGGTCATCGCTCTCTTCCCACTGCTTTCAAATGGGGAAGAAATTCAAATGTTGGCCGCCAAGGGATTTTCCCCCGTTACACTTCTGACCTTTTGAAGTTTACACGAAAGATACACGCAAATATAAGAGTGCGATGACTGCAGCTGCTGTTCATCAGGATGAAATGACCTGAAACCACAGCTGCTAATCTGACATCTTAAAAGTTTTTTCCCATTTTATGAAAAGCTTTTGAAAATATACTTGTTTACTTTCTCGCCTAAATGAAGATTAAATTATCCTATCAGACAGCCTCTCTCTGTCCGCAGTGCAGTAAAGAGTGAGTTAGTGTCTACGTCAGTCCCACCACAGTGAAACCAACACCCCCCAAACACCCCCGCTCAAGGAAAAGCCCAGTGTGTGTGAGTGTGTGTGTGCGTGTGTGTGTTTGAGCGCTGAAGGGGTGGAAATATGAAAGTGGTTTGTCTTTTTTTGGTCTGGTATTTTTCTTTTTCTTTTCTACTTTGATGTCCTCGCCCAACGGCTGCTCTGGTGGTCTTTGCGCAACTCCCACAGTAACAACTCTGAAAGGTTAAAGAGTTAATATGAGAGGAGGTGAAGAAAAGCCCACACTCAAAGAAACAGACTGTAGGTGGGTTATGACGTTAAAAGTGTTTTTGTTTTTTTTTCCTGAGGGGGTTGAACATAAATCATCAGTCCTGCAAATCGATTTCTTTTCAAACCAAAGACAAACGCTGGGGTCAGGGTCCCTCTCACAGGGCAGAATCCCAACATGAGGCCTTGATTAGAATATAACTCAAACAAAATGATCTTGCAAAGGTGTAATGGATTTTGTTCATTCATTCTGTATTCCCAGCAACAAAAGATATTAAAATAGTTAGTAAAATGTCAAACCACAACCTTAACTTAGGAGCAAAAACAAGCTCTAAATTCTTTTTGTATTATGTGAAATTTATAATGATAATTATCAACATTGATGTGAAGATTTTTATTTTGATATCATGCTAGGCCACTTCGCCCCAGCCCTATGTCATCACTAGTGCAAATTGCAGTTAAAAAAACCTCCCCTGTGGGAACCCCCCATAGGGACATCTGGGTCTGAGGTCGGTGCAGAGTGGACGGTGTCGCCTGCAGGTGTCCAGACCCAGATGTCCCTGTGGGAACCCCCCACAGGGACATATAGGTCTGTGGTCGCCATTCCCACAGGGACATCTGGGTCTGTGGTTGCTACAGAGTGGACGGTGTCTCCTGTAGGTGTCCTGACTCCGTTCAACTCAGGGTCAGGGTCATGGAAGGTGAATAAGCAGGTTTCCTTTTCGTTATAGGATATTTCAAATGCTCCTCTGTGACGACTTGAGATCGTTTCACCATGTGCTGCCATGGTGGAGGCTGTAGTAAGGAAAGTGAAACTGGCTGGGGGCGGTAAGGATTCAGTCCTGTAAGTGATGCAACTTTCAAAATACCCAGCCATGATGCAGGGTTTTTAAGAAGCTATTTAGTTATTTCATGTTTTTTTGGTTTTACTTTGGGTTTTCCTGCTTTTCTGTGTGTCAACCTACTGAACACAAATGTTTTAAAAAAAAAAAAAACCTGTAGCTGCGTGAATTTACTTCCACCAAGGAGGTTATGTACATTTGTATGTTGGTTGTTTTTGTTCCTGAGGAAGATTACTGCCCGGATTCCCACAAAATCCTCAAGTAATCCAATTAATCCCAGTCAAAAAGCAGAAGCAGGCACCAGCTCCATCCCAGATCTATGGACCACTTGAGAAGAAAAAAAAAGGTGGTACTTCATCTGAAAACATCATCCGTCCTCCCTCCCATCGATTTCCCCTTAAACCACTCAGTTGTCAAGAGCTGAAAAATTGGATAACAGTGTAACTGCCCTTGTGGCTCTCTGCTGGGAGCGTATGAAGACACAATGCACAGAATGTCCAGTGGCGGGGAAACGATTTCCAATAATCATGTACACACCTGATAGGAGACCACGTCATCCCCAGCGCCTTCCCAAACACCAGGGACGGGGCCGAGCGTCGCCTCTGGGCCAAGTGCTTGAAGTCCTGTGAGATAACAGAAGTCAGAGAGAAGTCATATTTAATATTTACTTTTCATGCACTTGATTGTGTCTCTGCAGTTTTTGAAATTAAACATTTGCCCCACAGAAGACTGCAAATGTCAGAAGGTTCAACATCTCCATAGTGAAGGAACCATAAAGGAAAGAGGTAAATAAGTATTATGAAAGACTTCCATGATGATATTTACAAAGAGGTTATGTTTTCATCCTGGTTGGTTTGTTTGTTTGTTTGTCAACAGGATTATACAAAAACTACTGAACAGATTTCCCACAAAACCTGACTAAATGATGGGAAATACAAATTTCCAGAAAATCTCAGGGATTTTGTGACATTTTCAACAATATCCCTTGGAACAATTCATTGAGCTGGGTTAAAAATAACCTGTATGTTTATTTGGGGAAGATCTGAATAAGTCATGTCTGTTTTAATGAGAATCTTAAATAAAATGAATTGCTATAAGGTCCTTTGTGCTCTGAATAGCTTTCCCTTTGAAAAACAACAAAGAGGCACAGATTGTAAAGAGGTCGGCAGAGGTGGACGTGCACTACGGCCACTAGTAAAGATAATGAGGTCTTTAGTTCATGCCTGACTTTGCTTCATTTCACTGAACAGATTGTACAGACACTGTTTTTGTTGTTGTGTTCATTCTGTGGTGACGACAGAACCCAGCTGCCGGATCTTCCTGCTTCATGTACGTATCTTCTCCCCGGTGCAGGTGTGATTGACAGCTGAGCACATGTTGCATCAACAATGATAAAGTACATGAGAAAAAAAAAGCTTCATTTTGACGGTTTTTGTGAGATTTTTGGCTCAAGCTATTTGATAAACTGTAAATATAAGTGAGGCTTTGGTCAGAATTTGAGAAGTTATCCTGATAAAAGACCTAAGGAGGGTTAATAACAGTATAAAAACGTTATGCTCCTTCTGTCATTACTTTTGAGGGGGGTGGGAAAGGAAGGGTTACATTGTGTTTTGTGTTTTCTGGCGAGGACACTGTACAACCTGCCTGGAAATAGAACGTACAGTACTTTCACATACATGCAGATACTACGCTCTCATTCTGAAAGTGAAAAAAATCTTTTGTTTGGCTATTCCATATTCAGAAGGCATGGTGATAAAGTGGTAACTACGGTTTCCTCACAGCAAGAAGGTTCTGGGTCTAAACCTGAACCTTGCGGGTTTGCACGTTCTCACTGTATGTGCATGTGTTTTCTCCGGCTTCCACCCACTGTCCAAAGACACACAGCTTCAGTTCATTGTCTCTGTATGTCGGCCTTGTGATTGGCTGGTGACCTGTCCAGGGTGTACTCCGCCCTCTTTATATACAGTCTATGACTCCGCCGCTCTGCTAATGTTATAGGTGGTGCTGTGTCCATGGATGGGTTTTTCCCAAATTTGGTCTTATTCCAAATGTAGCATTTTCTGATGATCAGATAAAGGTTCAGTGTGTAGAGTTTAGTGACATCTAGTGGTGAAGTGGCATGTTACAGCTGAATACCCCTCACCTCACCTTCTCCTTCCAAACATGACAGAGAACCTGTGGCAGCCTTCAGTTGTCATAACAACTCAAAAAGTGTTTAGTTTGTCCACTTTGGGCTACTGTAAAAAACCTGGTGGCCTCCGTGAAGAGGACTCACTCCTGTTTTTAAATATAAAGGGCCCATTCTAGGGTCAAACAACAATTCCTACAATTTCGATGAAACACACGAGTGAAAACAACAGGATTAAAACATCTTTCCCACACAGAGCAAAGAACCAGATGCTCATGTCAGACTCATTCGTCTGGAAGGATTAGAAGCAGCGTCTCCCACTGAGTCATCTCCTGAGCAGCCGTCAGCGACAGGATCTCTTTCACCTTTTGCCGTCGGATAGCGGATCGATACTCACAGGACGCAGAGAAGCTGAAGCATCATCGTAGCTTCCCCTCCTCATCGCCGCGATCCCATAATCTGGAGCGTCCATGTTGATGTCTCCCATGAAGCCCTCAGCCCCCCCACAGTTCCACCCTGTGCTTTGAGAAGTCAGTGGGCAGCTCTTCCCTCTGCGAAGTCGAGGAGAAGCGGTTTCCGTCCCAGGTCGAGGTCTCTGCTGGGAACTGAGCAGAGTGACGCCTCCCGTCCTGCACAGCAGCTTCTTCTGACTGGCCCTAATGAGGCTTGGAACAATGGAGGCCCGGCCGGCACACAAAGGAGGAGATGGGGTTTTGTGCCTGACCTGGACCCACAGTGCCAGTCTGATCCGAGCCAGGTCCCCTCCTCCCGAAATCCCCCCCGCCCCATCCACCCTCACACCCGGCCTGTCCTGTTACGCTCCAGTTGGGCTGCTTCCTCTCATAATGAGATTGCCGTGCGTCCCATCAGGCCCTGGCCACCATGTCCCCATTTCTGGGCTAACGAGGGTGAGATGCTGTGACAGCCAATATGTACCCCCCCCCCCCCCCCCCAATACTCACATGAATAGGTGTACACACACACAGACCTACTCACAGATTACTAGTGCAGTTTGCTTTGGCGATTAGAAATTACACAACAGTAAAAGGAAAAATGTCAGAGAGGCAACATATGATCATCTGAATGAGATGTAGCTTGTGACTCAATTTTGGTTTTGAACTCATGATGATGTCATTCACATCATGTGATTATCAAACACCTTTCATTGAGTATAAGCCTTAGTTTGTGTCTATAGCTCTAAAAGGACGATGCAGATATGCAGACACAAATTATAAATACATTTTTGGCTCTACATGACATTATTCTCTGACTTCATTGTGATGATTAGATTAGATTAGATTTCTTTATTTTATCCACAACGGGGAAATTCACTTGTCGTCATGACGTCACTTGTCATAACATATCAAATCATTATCTGATCAATAATATAAACTGTAGATTGTCTCTATAGCTCTATTTTATAAGGAGATATATAGAAAATACACACGTACATGCACGCGCGCACACACACACACGCACGTGGTTGAAAACAATATGATTTACTTTAGAGAGATTAAATTATTAAATCTATCAGAACACGGCTGCTTGTCTAACTTGCAAACTGTGAGTTTTTCCTTTGCCCCTGAAGTTACAGCAGAAAGGGACGAAGCC